>NC_057773.1:10096603-10396695 GCF_014825855.1 Bombus pyrosoma | reverse complement strand
TTCTTTCAAACTGCCGCGTGGCGTACTCGCTCGCGCGTATTCCGGGTACGTGCGGGTCAACGTGCACTGGACAACTCTTTGGATTCGTAAGTCGCCCCAAGGACACCTCTGTCTTGGTGACTACTCGACAACTGCTCGTCGTTTGCCGCGAATCGCGGGAGTTGTCATCGCGCTGGTGATACCTGAATCGCAATACTGTTCGATTGGTACTTCGGTACTTGGACAGGGACCTGCATTTAACGTCCTCCGTAATTCTGTTCAAGTGGCAAACCCGCGGGGGTGGACCCCACTGTTCAGTTGGGGCCTTGCCTTTGTAATCCTGATCAGCGGTCCCTCCCCGGGCTCTCACTTGTTCAGTTGGAGTGTGTTAAATTGCAGGCCCATTTGCTAGATCACTGGTATCATCGGTCGGTGCCATCGACCGTGATGAGTTGCAAGTGAGGTGACAGGAATCGAGCGAAGGTCAATGCTTGGGCTTTCCGCTGAACCTTAGGGTTATCTGGTGCACGGGGGTACGGCACGTAGGTTTGATAGTTCTTTCGAGAGATCGCGATTTCGTTCGTTCCGGTCGCGCCACGGTGTTTCTTTCATCGTCTGATTGTTGGAGCTTCTTTTCCATAGTAGCCTCATCCTTTTTCTTTCGTTCCAAGTTAGACAAATGTGTCTTTGATACGGAATGTTGCCGATAGGGTTGCGAATTATTGTACGATGTTTGTACTGATCGATGTAATCGTTGTGTGTGAGATGCATATTGCGTTGTGTGGGAGATAGATATTGCGTTGTGTAAGCTTTGTTTTACGTTTGTAAAGACTCGTGTAACTGCTGCGTAGGAGATGGATGTTTCGCGGTTAAGCTACGAAATAACTATCTCTTTACGCAGGCCCATGATCAAATAGTGTCAGAACTCGACATTCTTGCCAATAGGTTGAATGTCGAGACCGATGCATAATGTTAAATAACTCATGGGCGGGTCTCTTGCGTAGTCACCTCCTCGTGGTGAGACCCGGTAATTGGCATCGTTTTCCAAAAATTAGTCAGTTGATTAATCTTTGGAAAAGGATACCAAGCTAAGAACTACGCACCAGTCCAGTTTGGGTCACCAAAAGCCGCCAAAAGAAATTTGGATGATCTAGACTGGACTAGCACCCCCCCGCGGGGGCATCGTGGGACACCGTGGGACATCGCGGGACACCGTGGGACATCGTTGGACAGCGTGGGACATCGTGGGACACCGTGGGACATCGTGGGACAACGTTGGACATCGTTGGACATCGTTGGACACCGTGGGACAGCGTGGGACAACGTTGGACACCGTGGGACATCGCGGGACATCGTTGGACATCGTTGGACACCGTGGGACAACGTTGGACACCGTGGGACATCGTTGGACATCGTGGGACACCGTTGGACATCGTTGGACAGCGTGGGACATCGTTGGACAGCGTGGGACAACGTTGGACACCGTGGGACATCGTAGGACATCGTTGGACAGCGTAGGACATCGTTGGACAGCGTGGGACAACGTTGGACACCGTGGGACATCTTTGGACATCGTGGGACATCGTTGGACACCGTGGGACAACGTTGGACACCGTGGGACATCGTTGGACAACGTTGGACAACGTTGGACATCGTTGGACACCGTGGGACAACGTTGGACACCGTGGGACATCTTTGGACATCGTGGGACACCGTGGGACGCCGTGAAACATTATTCGACATCGTTGGACAGCGTGGGATGCGTGCGTTTTAGCCTTAATTAATCGTAAGATAGATACCTATGTTAAGCGCATTGTGAGCTCATTCTGTACAAAGATACTTATTCATCTTAGAACGGAAAATATAAATCTCCTCTTTCTTGCTCCCCTCGCTTACCACACTGGAAAAATTGTTCCCGCGATTTATCGGTTCACGATCACTCAGTTCTTTCAAACTGCCGCGTGGCGTACTCGCTCGCGCGTATTGCAGGTGCGTGTAGGTCAACGTGCACTGGACAACTCTTCGCATTCGTAAGTCGCCCCAAGGACACCTCTGTCTTTGCGACTACTCGACAACTGTCCGTCGTTTGCCGCGAATCGCGGGAGTTGTCATCGCGCTGGTGATACCTGAGTCGCAGATTCGCAATCCTGTCCGATTGGTACTTTGGTACTTGGGCAGGGACCTGCATTTAACGTCCTCCGTAATCCTGTTCAAGTGGCAAACCCGTGGGGGTGGACCCCACTGTTCAGTTGGGGCCTTGCCTTTGTAATCCTGATCAGCGGTCCCTCCCCGGGCCGTCACTTGTTCAGTTGGAGTGTGTTAAATTGCAGGCCCATTTGCTGGATCACTGGTATCATCGGTCGGTGCCATCGACCGTGATAAGTTGCAAGTGAGGTGACAGGAATCGAGCGAAGGTCAATGCTTGGGCTTTCCGCTGAACCTTAGGGTTATCTGGTGCACGGGGGTACGTCACGTAGGTTTGTTAGTTCTTTCGAGAGATCGCGATTTCGTTCGTTCCGCGGGCGCCGCGGTGTTTCTTTCATCGTCTGATTGTTGGGGCTCCTTTTCCATAGTAGCCTTATTTTCTTTCTTTCGTTCCAAGTTAGACAAATGTGTCTTTGATACGGAATGTTGCCGATAGGGTTGCGAATTATTGTACGATGTTTGTACTGATCGATGTAATCGTTGTGTGTGAGATGCATATTGCGTTGTGTGGGAGATAGATATTGCGTTGTGTAAGCTTTGTTTTACGTTTGTAAAGACTCGTGTAACTGCTACGTAGGAGATAGATGTTTCGCGGTTAGGCTTCGAAATAACTATCTCTGTACGCAGGCCCATGATCAAATAGAGTCAGAACTCGACATTCTTGCCAATAGGTTGAATGTCGAGACCGATGCGTAATGTTAAATAACTCATGGGCGGGTCTCTTGCGTAGTCACCTCCTCGTGGTGAGACCTGGTAATTGGCATCGTTTTCCAAAAATTAATCAGTTTATTAATCTTTGTAAAACAATGCCAAGCCAAGAACTACGCTAATACAGTTCTGTTTGGATCACCAAAAGTCACGGATAGAATTTTGGATGATCTAAACTGGATTGGAACGTGGGACATCGTCGGACACCGTCGGACACCGTGGGATATGTCTTGTTTATGTCAAGTATATCGTGAGCCCATTCTGTACAATGATACTTATTTGACTTAGAACGAAACACAAAAATCTATTCTCCTTCCTATCGTTTTTTCGTTTTTACTCTTATTTGTTGTTTTATGTACGGGATTATGTCGCGTGGCTCCATTGATTTTTTCGAAAGATCGCGAACGAAAGGATGCGCCGCAATTTTGAATTTATTCTCTGTTTGATTGCTGTTTCTCTTTGGCTTCTCCCTACTTTTTAATGGAAATTTAGTTAAAACATCTCGGAGTTTATAATTTTTCGATATTGTCAAAAGTTTAGGTGTCACGAAAATATAACTTTAAATACTTTAGTACAAAGGGTCGTATGTCCCTTCTGCAAGATTCGAAACTGCATATACAGTGTCAGTAGCTTTATTTTCTTTCTCTCGTTCTATACTAGACAAATGTACGATGTTTATAAACATCGATGTAATCATCATGTAAGCGCTGTGTAGAGGATGAATGTTTTTGCAGATGTATACGTTTGTTTTTGTGTACATTGTTTAACTTTTCGTACCTTCTCGTGCCACTGGCTCGTGCGACCCCACACCATTTTGGAAATTGCGTAGCGAAACTAAGGGCGGGGAGTCATTCAGTCGTCTGATCTCGGACCGATAACATGGATCGCGTTGTATCATGTTTGTAACGTATTCTAATCTATTGGTGGTGTCGCTTCTTCATTACTATCATTACTATATTTTTCATACTATTCGTTATTATATCTTTCACTATCGCTTTTATCTCGTTATTAATATCATTCAATTAATACACGTTTATTTTATGATTCATCGAACATTAAAATAATGAAATTAAGTGATTTTCTGAAATTTTTTGTTTTAATTTTTCTTCAATCATCTATTAAATGATACTATTGTATTTGTATAAAACTTTGTTTTAACTTTTAGTTATTTTCTTTGTGCAGGTTACTGATCGATAACAGGGATAATACACAAGTATCCGGAATATTAATATATGGACGATTAATGATCAATTCGATGAATTTTCATGGCAATTTGGTAATGTTTAATTTATCTTAACTAAGATAGCCGTGCATGAACGAGTCTATCGTTTTTTAATTCGAGCATGGATAACATTTGGTATACGATTTATATTTAATATTAGATATTAATAGATAATTCCTTAATTATTTACTAAGATGAAGGAAAATACGATTAAGTAAATCATTGTTTTATTTCGAATATATGAAATCATTCTCTTATTACAAACGAATTTTTAACGAATTATCTTATTGTTTCAAATTGAGTTATATCACAATAATTCTATAATATAATAATAATATATGTGTTTTGTTTTGTAACAGATTTTTGGCAACCTCCATTTCTACCATTGTCCTGTCAACGGTTGCTTCCTGATGTTAGTCTCCCTGATGATATTCGCTGGGATAGTGCAGCATCTTTGGTAACGTCCTCTGTTTCTTCTCTTCGAACGGTGAGTCGCATGCATTTCTGTTCCTCCGGTCACCCAATCATGTCGTAGGATGAAAGGTCCGAATTGGCATGGGTAACTGGTTGTATTTTTTATACCCGTGAGTAGTAACACTACTTTTTTCAAATTTATTAGTTTAGGGTAGGTTTTCTTGCACATCGCGATTGTAATAATTAGTTTTTTAATACTTCATACAATATCCCTTCCCTCTCACTTTCCCTTTTTTACGTTTAGATTATTACGTAGATAGAAAAGGGAAAGGGTAGGTCCTCACTCGCAGCACTTCCTCGCGGTGAGATTCGTGCAATCAGTATTATTTGATATATAATTACTAATTGTATCACTATACAACAAAGCAATTAACTGTGTAACTGGTATAATTATATGGCAAGTAATATGGGCTAATTGGCTGCAATCCTGACTAGATGTTCATATCAGTATTCATCCACATAGATGTGAGCCTTTTATGACCATTGCGTATGCACATTGGCGTGTGTTTTTTATTTGTGAATTATGGAGGCAAGGGATTAAAGGAAACATTAATTCCCTCTACTCGGAAATTTCATAGGACGGCTTTCGATATGCTTTTACGGATTTCCATGAGCAAGCAGGATTAACATTTAGTGTGTCATTCCTGTTGCAAAACGTCCAGCGGAGTCGTTTACGTCTGCGAATATCATGGCTTTTTTCTCTACGACTTGTACGAGGTTAGCTGCAGCCCCGTGTGTCGTTCGATTTGAGGATCACTGTACGCCCCACTGCTTAGGCTGACCTCTTTTCGTTCGTGTAAGGAGGATTGCTCGCGTGCAGGAATATTTTGTCCGATTTTATTCTTGATTTTTTTATTCTTGATTTTCGTCTCATTTCGGCTTCCTGACACCTGTAGCCGAACACCTGTATATTAGAAGCGCGACAGCTAGTGTTACCTGTACATCAAGTACTTTATTGTCCCGGATCCGAATTAAGCAGTGTACTACCTGTATATCAAATATTACACCACCGTGTTGTGAACGCTCTAATATCACGTTCGACGCAGAGATTTAATCGAAACAGGCAGAATTTTATTTACCGCTTCCTACAGCCGTTTGTTTTTCATTGTTATGCCGCTGGCAAGCAAGCAAGGATATATTTTTATCGAGCAATTTTTCTGTGATTAACGCATCCGTTGCACTCTTACTGCTAGCACACCATATCGCGTGAAAAACAATTTTCATTAACTCGATTTCCGCATCGTTTGATCAACGAAACGATATTCCTTTCAATTCGTAGCGGAACCGACTTCTGAAAGCTTTTAGGTTTTCTCCGGATCTCGCTGTTCAGGAAATCGCGATTCCTCTCATTCTTGCTCGAATAAAAATTTCGTGGAGACACCCGTATCGATTGAATTCCCTCGGGTTTCGCGTATTCCTGGATTGTGAAGCGGTAAACATCGTATCCAGTCGGGATCGGTAAACAAGAGACGGATACAGTCCACGGTTTCATCGTGACGCTTGACTCGAGTGCGAATAAAGGGCGATATTTATTTCCTGATCGCTTTACGTGCTTTTTGCGACACCGTAGAAAGTGCCTGGGTACTCGAGAGTCATTTTTCTCGCCCGGAAAGTGCTCAAGAGAGTTTCCAAACTCCTTTGCACTCCCCTCTTCTGTTCATACCAGACGTACCAGCCGTGACCCAGGACTCGTTTCTTGTTTATACAGCACGATGCAATTAAGGAGAATGGAATTGTTAACGGAACCTGGCCCGAGCCTTGGCTTTTGTCCCTGTGTCCTAAACGGATCGTAAATCATTCTCGTATTCTCTAGTATACTGCTGGACCCGAAAAATATCCCACTCGAATGGCGACGCTGTAGCTTCCAGTCTACATTTATATTCTCTGGCAGTTTTGGCTGCTGCTGTCCGAGTAGTGAAACAAAATCACCTTTCGGCTAGTTCTTAAAACATCTCTATATACACGACAGTCCCGAAATTTGATGTCACAGAGCATTTTAATTTCCGACGCTTTCGCTACATACATTTTCATAGTTTTAATAGCGAACGTACGTACGTGAATTAATGCGTATGTAGTTTGAATATAGTGGATTGTAGCTCATAATAAATTGAGATATTTGTGGGGATGAGACTTGAAGAATTGTGCGAATATTCATGTTGGAGTATTAACAAAACGTAAGGACCGATTCGGAAAATGCAAGGAGCGGTTCGAAAAAATCACGCGTAGTCTAGAATGCTTGGTTCCACGTGAAATTTAACAGCTCGTGACAAGAATGGGACGCAGCTGCAGTCCTCACAGTAGCTCACAGACAGTAGCTCACGAAAGTATTCATTTCATGTCCATTTATATTGGTATACCTTAAAACAAATCTGTAAATGTACATATGTAGAAGTTGCAAGGTATTGAGTCACAAATTTATTTAAACAGTTAATTATGCATTATACTAATAAGCCTCGGTATTCAGTAGGGTTATCTTTAACACTCACTACGTGTTTCGGAATATCAAAGTGTCCAAATAGCGTTCATAGGCCATCATAGATGAGCACGGTAGCTAGCAAGGCTCAAAGGCTCGTAATTATTTCTGGTCGTAATATGTTAAATCAATAATTTACGCGTTTACGTGTTTCCTATTTTCTTTGAGGGCTAAATGAACCATGATCAACAGTCTGTCTCGAAGTGTCCATAAACGAAATTAAATGCTTTCCCGATGCTATAAATTGCTCATTAGTTAAACCAGATTTCGAACTCGAGGCTTGTTAACGGCCAATTTACGCTTTCGTCCGAAATAAAAGGACGTTCGAAATTCAGTGTCGAACTAGCGTGAAGGTGATGAAAAAAGAACAGGTGGTAAATTTAACGGCTTCAGAAGATTGCTCCGTAAACTATAAATAAGCAAAAATCACGAGGTGTCGTTACGTAACATGCTCTGTTGGCTGAGTGGACTGCTCGTTAAAGGAGATTCACTCGTAAAGTACCTTGTGATATACGGCGCCAGCCTATAGTTCAAATTTTCGCGATATATACTCGATTCCCTGTGTTCACCCTCCGTTTGACAACCGACTTCCGTCGTGATATACTCCGGATCGGCAATAACGTGGCCGATCGACGAATCGAGCCGGAAGAAAATTATTGCGGCTCCAGGATTCTTCCTACTGTAAACGTACCAATCGTTTTCGGATAATGAAAAAAGGCTTTGAGAAGTTTATAAGAGATTATGCTGCACATTATATATCGTTTGTAGATTACAGTACAACAACATGGTAAATCACATTTTCTACTGCTTATAGAAAAGCAGTTTCAAAATTTAATACGTTTTCAGCCAATTTCGTATTAGCAAAACCGTATTTATATTTGACTTTATAATTAAACATGTATTTCTTATCCGAATAAAAATATTCAAAATATCTTTGGCCATGATATTACGGTATTGAGAATATTCCATAACTGCCAATTTATATCAGCTACTTTTAAAAGAATGGCAAATAATAAGAATAAGTCCTGTAAAATTGAAAGTGAAGGAATTTCGTAGAAATTGCTCGCGAAATGTTTATATAATCGTACGTAGATATCAATGTACACGCATTTCATTAGCCAAATCTGCGTTTAAAACTGGTTGCTAATCTCAAATCAAACCAGAGATGTGAACGAAGGTAGCATTGAATAAGCACGTGAATGAAACGCCAATAAATTGATAGAAACTTTCAGCCTGTCCATTCGTAGCAGCTTCCATTTCTGCTTTTAATTTCCGTTTTCAGTCCTGTCGCGTCGCGTCGGTGGAAAATCAAGAAACATTCCATCGCTGAATTTCTCTGCGGGATCGTCAAAACGCGCGTTTCAATCTGTTAATTGATTTTGTTAGCGGAAATGGAATTAAGCACGGTACATCTCAAGGGAATGATCGCCAATGATATTGAAGTGAAAGTTCAGCGAATAATAATACAAGAATGTAACGCTGCTTGGTGTTTTCCTTCAATTACCGCATGAAAACGCCCCGCGATTTTCCGCGAATAACTTTCCTTGTTCTTACGTACTTTGCATAGGCCAAACTTCACGAGATCATTCTGTAAAATTGATTGGAATTTAATTTTTTATGTTCGCGATAAGAATTTGTAACAAGTTATTTCCAGAGCTTCTTTAAGAACTTCCTCAGACGACATTGTCATAAAGTTATTTCATAACGTTGTATTATTTTTTACTCTAGTATATTTCTTTCATTCGCATTTTTCGTGTTTTATTATTGCTGGTACTTCTTTCTCGAATTGCTCGTGTTGCGCAATGTGGTCTCGCTGGTAAGCGAGCTGACTCGATAATGAAAAATTATAGAACGTACGTACGGCGTTAATGTAGTTGTAAAGGGACAGA
Organism: Bombus pyrosoma; assembly: GCF_014825855.1. Lineage (NCBI taxonomy): Eukaryota > Metazoa > Arthropoda > Insecta > Hymenoptera > Apidae > Bombus > Bombus pyrosoma. Next base: position 10,387,745 of record NC_057773.1, on the reverse strand, counting down.
CCGTCGTCCCAAGGCTCCTCTTTCTCGCACGATAAATTGGCAGGCCTGAGGTCGTGGCTGCGATCCAACGCTGCCAAACCGTGCGCGAAAACCTGCACGCTGTCGTACACCAAAGCTGGTTCTGCCTGAAACATACGTTTCTCCTCTTGTGAAAAGTTGTTTGCATTCATTCATCTCGATTTCCTTGACTTAAGTTACAGTATATCGTTTTTAGATAAAGTGTGTTAGATGAGTGGAAAACTCTGTAAAAGTTTCTCTTAACAGAAGTGGTTTTGCTTTACTTTGTAAACTCCATTGTCGATTTACACTGAAGTAGATTTATCGAATAATGAACGCTAAAAGTGGTACACGAGATTTTGACAGAACGATGAAAAGAGTTTAGAGATCTTTTTGAACCATACTTCAAATCCATCGTTCGAAATTTATTGAATCTACGAAATCAAATTGTTCGTTGTAAGTGTTTATCGCAGTACAGGAACTTTATTCTCAATGGAGTTAGAAAGTTTGTTAAAATTAGGTAACGATCACACTTTTTTGATCGAGAAACTTTTGTTTTGTATGCGAAGAACATTTCAAACAAAAAATCCATTCGTGATTGTTAAAGCTCTTACGAGGAAACTAGGCCGTGTTTCGAGCACAGTCGATCGAACGGTCTTTATTTCGTTGCAATTTTCGCCACGAGTTTCACTTAATTACTGAAATGCTGACAAAACAGCTAGAAATCGACTTGTCGATAGTTCCGTTTGCTCTTTTCCTTCGTCATTTCTACCAGTTTAATACTTCCTGTGTACAGTATACGTTGTGATTTTATGTTATACTTTAATTTCCACTGAGTAGGAAGAAAACAGTGTTTAACTCACTGAACGAAAATTATATATTAACAAGTAATATCAATAAAGACGCAAATTGCAGCGAAACGCTAGTGAATCGACGGAGCATGATAGAATACACATACAGACCAATTTCCATAAATATTGAACTAATTAAATAGATTTACCATATTAATTTCGTGATCGAAAGAGCGTTATTGTATGGAACTTTTAATGCAAACGTATTTTACGAGCCGATTTCAATAATTTTCTAGACTTTATCTTGCATAAAATCTCAATTTACTCGCATACAATGCATATCCCTCATTATACGATGTGTAAACCCGCGATATAGCGTTTCATTCATGGTTAATCAATAATCTGAAGTAGAATAATCTGAAGCGATTAGAAACCGTCAGACAGTGCCGTTCTTTCTCTGTTCTATAACTCATTCGAAAATGGCTATCCGTCATCGAAACTGATGCCATTAGAATCTGTAAATCTCCCTCTTTAAAATCGTTTTCGTTTTATTCAAATCGGACGATCCGTTTTCGAGATATCGTCGTCCAAATCGCACCGTAATTTTTGATGGCTCCATGTATCCGTCTCCCTCGCACCAAAAACACTGACCTATCTCAAACGCGCCACGTGCGCGATGGTCAATGCAGGATAATGACACACCGTGTCTTTTCATTACTACTACATACTCGTTACGTACGCAGCACTCAGAACTGAAACTAGGTCACGCCACTTTCCTGGAATTTCGCGCAGCATCCCCATTCGCTATCTTATCTAGCCGCACACGGTTGCTTTGAAGGTTTGTATCTCGGCAACTTGTTGTCGTATCGACTTTAAACGAAGTACGTTTTAAGAGGGACACCTCCCTCTATGTTCCAAGGGTACACTTATGGACAAATTTTTAGTGCGAAAGGTGTGAAATATTATATTTTATTCGTTGGAAGAGAGGAGGTTTTTAATGTTTTATTATATTCTTTGAATTTTCGGAGAAGCTTGCAAAATCTTTGAGAAGCGTTCCCGTAATTTCGCGTAGAATTTTTATTCAGTATCTTGCGTGTGTTGAACAAAATGTGACTATATGCTTTGGAATTTTATACCTTGGAAATCAATTATCGTATGAATTTTAAATAAAGCGAGTTTTAAAATGAACGCTCTCTTTTATGTCGCGAGAGTAATTTCGTGGGAAAATTTTTACCATAACATTATGTTTTAATAATTGATAATTGGATCGATATATAAGAAGGAAAAGCATCCTCAAGTACATAGATACATAATCTATTCCTTAGGTATTTCACGTAGATCGTAAAGAAAAGTTTCCGAATTTTCCTAATCGCAAGATTAAATGGAACACTGATAAAGATTCAGAGCCGATTTCACGCTACTTTACTTACGCTATATCTACTCTTCCTTTTCTACAAAAATTATTTCTCCGCCCGAAACTCCGCTTTTAGCCTGTGGGCGCTGTCTCTTGTCCAGTCATGCGTGATATTTTCGCGTTACGCGGTTTAAGCCAGCATCCCTGCGAAAGAATGCTCAGGCATCGACTCTTATTTCTTAAACTTCGCGCGATTGTATTGTGAGAAACCAGAAAACCGTTTTCCGTTTCGACAGACAAGAAAGCAACGAGCAGACGAGTTCTGGGACGATAGATAGCGATTTCCGGTGGCGAGCATACCACAGAGTTACTTGAACTTTCAACCAACCTGTATAACTCCGGTTTTGTTGAGGATCGCGTGGCCAATCGGCTGGAAGCGTTCCATCTGCCGCAGAACTTCGGCAACCTTCGGTTCCTCCAGGTCCACCAGACGAAACGCAGTCATGTTAACACTGTTGTACTTGAAATCCTCCAAATCGAATGTCTCTATGTCCTACAAAATCATATTTTTCCCATCTTAGTCCAAGTGCATGTAGGGTGATTCGCGAAAGTATTCCATCAGTCACTTTAATTGGCAATGAAATGTTTTAATGTTTCCTATAACACGCATAATACATTCATAAAGGGTTTCTGCAAGTGTTCGAATACTTTCACGAATTATTATACCTGAAATTAATTATCGAAGGATTAGTTTTCACACAAGTTTCACCGCATTTTTATTATACTTCGAATTCGTTGTTTTTACGGATCAAAAATCAAAGCAAAACCGTCAATAACGCGTTACCCTCGATCGACGCACTTTATTGCGCCAGAATGGAACGTTGTCTGCAGCAGTCACGCCCGCACTAGATAAACTCACGTAATATACTCTGTTAATAAAACTCTGATATAGTCGCTACTGTATTCTCCAATATTGGACGCGTTCGACCGATTACAATTCCGTTGAAAATCATCCTGTTGCAACCGATCCTTCCTATAACCTGGGAAACCCAGTTTCCTTTAGGAGTACGGTCCAACATCGGGCGAGCTTCCTTTGTCAACGAAAATCTATTGAACTTTTTCCAGCCAGGGGTCCCTTATCCGACCGAATGAAATGGTTTCTGAATTGAAGAATAACATTATTGCCAACTGCACAATTATCATGTGGTCTACGGAAGCTTAGTTGCTTCTCTTTCAATTGCTGTCGACTGGACCAGCTTTTTCGAGACGCGAGACAATCCAGTTGGATATGATCTATAATTATTATTATTATTACAGAGTGATGTGTATCGCTCCGGGAAAATCGCAAAGGTAAACAAAGTGAACTGAAAAGGTTAGAGACCTATGTTATGACGAGAAACCCGACAGACAAAGCTGCTTTCCGCATCCAAAGAACTTCCTTCGACTCTCGACCGATCTTCTATGTCGTTTTTACCGATTTTCGTCTTTCTTTTCTTCTTGCAAATACGTTTCTCTTGCTTGAAGTCGTATCGCGAACACGTCTGTCGTCGTAAACCATCAATGTTCCGGGTGAGTGATTTATTCGAGGACTCGTGGTTATGTTTATGTAACGTGTTCCGAAATGGAACACGTTGAAGAATTCCTATTGCGGTTCCGTGTCCTGGGAGAATGATAAGAGCGAGAGTCGAACTCCACTTGGGAATTCAGAATCCAGAATGTGTATGCAAATCTTGTTAGCACATCGACGATGGGTTTTGAAGAATTACAGACACGTGACGCGTGTTGAACGTTGATTTGCTTAGTTTAATAGCGTTATGATATACATAGGATGCACGCATAATATATCTAATATGCGGCATGCGCACAATAGTTTCGAGATAGTTTAACGGCAATTAGACAGAACCTGCGTTAAACTTGGATGTCAGAACCTCCGACAGCTGAGTCACACGTGATCAGCAATTACGGTTCCGTTGACAAATCATGCTTATTGTCTACTATGTATTAAATTTCATCATTCAGATAGGAAAAATGAAACTGCTTCTTCTTCTGAACTATCAGGGAGACATCTTTTTACAAAATAAATCAATTAAAAAGTAAGATACTATACCACTTTGAAGAAAATGTAGATCACTCAATAGTATCAGTGCAATGTTGATGAGAAACAGCAGTACTCAGAGACGCAAACAGAATTTAAGTTAACTTAATCTAGAACGTATTAAAATGCAATCACTGCTCGTATACAAGACGCTTAATTCTCAATCAAAACTGAACTAGAACTCAATTAAGATTCATCTCTTCGATTCTACGCTTCAAATACCTAGCAGTTTATTCGAGATATGTTCGAAAGATTATTATCTAAGCAATCGTCACTTTGGACCACGATATTAGTAAAATATTTCGTGTAAAGCTACGTGAAAGTCCATTTAATGTTAACATCCATTTTGATAAAAATGATTCTACATAGAATACGGCATACTTCACCGATGTCGATGATTTTGAAATACACGCATGTTATTCAAGTTAATATCCTGAGTAATTTCGCAGACTGATTAAAACTAGTAAACAGCGTCATGATGCATGAAAAGATTGTTTGATGAGAGAGATTTCTGAATATTTTATCTCTCTTACTTAACTTCCTCAATAAACAAACTTTACCTATCACCATTTTGCTACACAAGAATATGATTCTTGGATTCTGGTGTCATGCCATCGGAAAGTTTCATTCGACATAATATTAATGGACTCGCAAACGTTCCAAATTCGAACGACTGACACAGAGTAGCGTTTCCAATGATCGACAATTATAAAGGTAATACCGAACCACTGTGCGAGGCACGTGCAACATTAACAATGGTCGCGCTGTCACTCGTGTGAAATTCATAGACGACCCTTTGTTACACTGTCCTCGCCTTGCTCCAACGTTCTACGTTTGATCGTGAATAATTATTTCGGTCAACGTTTGCCTGTTAATAAATGTCATAATTATCAGCCAGTTTCATCCTGTCGGATCAACTTGTCAACTAACGAGGACGTTATTTCACCCGTCTGGATACAAGTAAACATCTCTACATCGATACCTATTTTCGTAGGAAACTCGCGAACTCTTGTTAAAGTTTGATAAACACGTCCTACATTATACAGAAGATAAATAAACAGATAACAAGATATAAACAAACTGATCGTGTAAATAAACAACGTCTAGGAAGAACAAGAGTATAAACAAATGAGCGAAAGTAGAGAAATAAATAAATTGAAAATGTAAGCAACGCAGGCTATTGAAAAATCAAACAGAAATGTGTGGAAAGGATTTGTCACGTAACATTTTACGCCAACTGTTTGTTATATAATATTGTATATCTTTCAATTTAATCGTAAATTGTTCGAATACTTTTGCTTATCCTCGTCTTCTGATACATTGCCCAATTCTAGCTATGGTAAAAGGCAGTTAGCAGTAATTTATGATATACGGAAACGCAGCAGATTGTAACGTCTCGATTCCTCATTAAACATTAAACTTCGACACGAACTTGCATATTTTCGGTCATTAATCGTCCTGTGGATGTACGATCCGACCCTTAAAGCGGATTACACACCGATGCTCCGTGTCTTACAGGGAAACTCATTCAAACGCTTGTCGATTCGTACGCGATCGTGGAACGTGGTTACACGATTTAATACCCTGTCACGTTTCTCGAATCCTGATAGTTCAATGACGGTCTAATTAAATATGCAATCTGATATTTATGTAAACGTTTATAAAACGACATACTTTTAAGCCTGCTTTGTTTTATAGATTCGTTGCAAATACGATACTTCCAAATCATAGCCCTCCTTTTTTACTTCTCTTTATATCTGTTTTGATTCATGGAAAATACTGTCGGCGTATGATTTTGAATATTCGTGACACATATTTTTTTCATGATACTTTTCATTGATTTTAACGAGCAACGACGCGTGTTCAAAAATTCCGAACGTTTCCGATGAATGGCATTTCGAAACCAGATGTACCGGGTCACTGTCGAAAATCCTGTAATTTCATTCGAAATTATTCAACGTTTTTCGAGCGCGGCAGTCGGACACAGTCTATGCTCGAATTCCAAGTGAAGCACGGACGAGGACAGGGGAAAACAGGATGCTATGGAAAAAAAAACAAATCGAGTGAACTACTGCTGAGTTTTGACACCGAATTGACGTTTAATTTCAGGATTGCTTCGGTTTGCCGTTGAAACTGAAACCTTTCGCTTAAATAAACTCTGCAACGTTTGTCAAGCTTTGAACCAGCTTGATTTAAAGAGAAGAGAAAAATGAAATCATTCGTGTATTTAACGATAAACTCAATTAACGTCTTCGATAACGTTTACTAATTTTTATAAAAATTTATCTTTCCATAAAAACATCAAGGAACGCCAATTAAGCGTTTGCATTAAGTTCACTAAAATTGTAATTCAGATCTCGATGATACATTTATCGGCGCGGCGGTCCATTGGTGGACGTTTCATTGAGAAAAGTCGAGAAGTATCGAGAGCAATGAATTTACATGTACTTTAGGCTGTGCGCTTCAAAGAAGCTAAAGCAATTTCCGTGGATCCGTATTAAACCGAACTTGGTTAAAAGGGTTCGTTTGTAATTTTCATCGCTGCACGTGGACACGCGATATGGAAAATCGATGTAATGTTCAATACTTACGAACGTGGTGAACATGTAGTGGTATCTGTAATCGTTCATTTGCAGTTGGAGAATCTGTAACACCCAGAAAAGCGGCAATTAGATAAGCGATTACCACCGATTTTGGGCGCAAACGTTCGCGCTTTTCGAGGATACCGCGTCTTCATTTCGTACTATTTAATATTTAATATTCGTGAAGACTGTAGAAATAGCGGAAAGATTGTAAAGTACTTTAACATGGAAAGTTCTTGAAAATTTATTTTGGTAAATTCTTGCAGTGAAATGATAAACGTCTGCGATCCCTTCAAAAAGGAATGTCGATGAGATAAATTTTACATGAAAATGAAAAATAAAGTTTTCTTGGCAGAAGATTTTCCGACATTTTTTGATGGATTTTATCCTAAAATATTCCTTTCTTTATTAAACCATTTTGGACAATCGCATAAAACGTACCTATGGTATTAATCTAATACGTTCAACGAGAAGAAATCCTTTACTCGTCAAACCAGTTCTATCTGTTAAATCAAATCAACTGCCTGCCTAAAGGGCGCGAGGTATTTTATCGTAATGATCCTTAAATTATCTTCTGCCCCTTTTTTCCAACTTTAATCCCACACGTCAACCAAAGTCACGATTTGAAATCAGAGAGCATTCGCAGAAATGGAAACGTGCACGGATTTCCTCGAGGAGGAGAGACAGGAGATTAAGGCGTGCGGAGAAACGGGAAGAAACGAAAGGAAAACAAGCATGATAGAAAGCTGAACGCACAAAGGGAGGAGACAAGGCGAGGAAGATGGGGGAGGAGACGACCGTATGAAAGCTGGGAGGTTTTTTGATTACTCAAGCAACGAAGGGATATCCGCAGGAATCCCTATGGGACGGGGCATGCAAATACCGAGTTTCCTTCGACCACGTTTGAACTAAGATTGCCTCTCTACCGAAGGCAAGGGGATCGGAGGATCGAGCGTGGCATTCGACTTCGTGATCGTTTCTATCGATCGGTTTTCTGTAATAGTGCACCAAAAAAGTGTAATTAAAAAGAAATTCCATACACATCATTGTAATCGTTTAATGAACACTGAAAGTTGAAGGATTACGTCGCATTTCTGTTTTTCGTTTTTATTGGTGATAGATACCATATTGAATTTTAATGCTCTTATTTTTTATTTTATTTATACGTAGCCAATGGTACCAATGGAGAGGTCCATTTAAAAGAATAATATAACATTTCAGTTTAATATATCACCGGCGGAAACTCATTCCATCGGGGGGAAATGAATTTCTTTTCTCTCACCTTCGATCGACGATCGTTAATACGAATCACGTTTCGATCGTTACGATACTCGAACGCGTCGTACGTGATTATCCGTGACTGTCCTACAACGAAGAATATCGTGGCAATTCAATTAACCGGCGACTGCTTTCATCGACGCGTCGTCATTATCTCAGTTCAACGACAAGCCACAATCCACAAGCTATTATAATGACGTCAGAAGAATGGAAGGGGGAAAAGACAAGATAAAATCGCCTATTAATTAACTACGAGAGCAATTTCTTTATCGTCGCTGTCAATCTGTCAGCACTAAACCGCTCACGGTAATCCGTTTATTTACGAGTCTCGTAAAAACCAGCCGCGCTAATTTTTGTCGCGTGAATTCGCTGCCGCGTATAAACTCTGTTCATCATTTTCCCGTGGAACACGCGAAAAAAACGTGGAACCTCAGGTCAGAGCCGTTTCGACGCGAAACGGTGTACGATGCCGTGCAATTTCCACCACGCCTATGTTTTCGTGGATTATTTCCCGGCACAGCGCGTCGGTCACGCGGGTAAAAGGTCGAAAATTGTGAAAAACACCGTCTCCTCGACATGGACGACGCGGTATCGCGTCAATGACGACGGGACAAACCTGTCCCTGGAAATATCGCCGCAAATTCTACTGACAGACCATCGTCGAGAACGACGATATTCGTCATTGTTCCGACGAACGTTCCGTCGAACACGCAACGAAATCTCGCGCGTCGTTTCATCGATAGCTTGGAACCGCAGTGATTTCAGTTTACAGGATTTTGGTCTATAGGATTTTGATTACGGAATCGAGAAAAAAATAGTGGCGCTGGTTGTTGGATTTTCAAGTTGCTCGTTTCGTTGCCATCGGTACTGGTAAACTGTTTTTTTCTTTTTTTTTATTGAGCATTCGAAACGTTGTGCGAGGTATATTTCAGCCGTATGAATATTTGCAATATTTAAAGACCGCGCGGGAAAAATATGATGAATCCATTTTTGTCAAATTGTTAGCTTTTATGCCACTTATTGTGGCTGAAAAAAGAGTATTCCATATTGCAGTATGAAACAGACGAAAAAGAAAGCAAGCACCTATTTTAGTAAATACCTGTTGTTTCATGACATTTTTAGTTTGTATAGTTTTTAGAGTTTTTAGATTTTCATCAGTGGTACGCAATCTTCGAAGTGAAAAGTCCATCTTCTTTTATTGTAATGAATATTTATGACGGTTTCCAGCATACGGGATTTCTTTGTAAGATTTTTTTAAAAAGCGCACAATGGCAAGTAACGCTGAAAGAAAAGAGTCCCCCGGCGAGCGAAAGCCAGGGACAAACTCATGAATTCGCTGGAATACCGGGGCCGGTATGCGGCAGGACGATGAGTTGCTTGCAGGAGTAATGTCTTTTTAAAGCGACTAAACAGCATTTTATAGAAAGACGGTATAAGTTGCCTTAATATATTCGTTGAAAAATTGAGGATCTTCGCGAAAGCCTTCCAGTGGTCTGGTTGCTGCTGTCGCGATAAAAAATTCCATTAACTTGCTACAACTAAACGTCCTTCCCCTTCCTTTTTCCCTTTCGCTCGAAAAAAATTGGGGAAAAAGAGCGAGAAAAACTTTGGAATAAAAATTGAAAGGTTACCGCAAAACAACGCGTGTTACCTATAGCGCGCAGCGCGGAAATTAAAAACGGAACAGAAATACCAACGTCACCGCGGTAACAAATTTCCCACCAAGCAAATTACCCTTTGCAACGGTTTGCCGCGTGTTCGAATTCTCGCGTCGCTTTGTCATGTTCCAAAAAGTTCGAGGTCAAGCTCGAACGATGGCGACGCATTCGAGGCAATTCCATCTGGCTAACATCCCCTATGCCTCTCTAATTCAATCTGTTTGATCAACGTTACCATTTTTTCACCAGCTGCAAACAAGAATTCAAACATTCAGAGCTTGTTCAAGCCGAACGCCTATCGTTGTTCACGAGATAAACTCGCGAATTATTTTATGGACCGGTGTAGGTATTTCTCTATGTCCTTCCACACTGTTATTTCTGTTCGATACAAATCTCGAGTGTTTTAGAGAAATTTCAATAGACAGTGCCTGGCCAATACGATACATTATTTGTATAATGGTTTTATCAAGAATTTTAGTTTTCCGAATCCATGAAAATCAAGCGTTCCATGAGGTTTGCGGATGTTTAACAGCGTCCCGTGACTGTTCTTTGAACGAATACTTTCAATAGAATTCTCGTGATGCGAATACTAAATTCGTGAATATAAACGATCAATCATTTGTATTACTGTTCAGTTCAAAGTTGGCTTCACTAATCGCATTAAAGTTTTCCTATTTTGATTATAATCCACTGAAACGGAAAGCGAAGCGGAATCTGCTTTGCGTCCAGAGGAATTGTTTAAATAGTTGATATTTTTGGGATGGCGGCGTTGTTTCGTAAACGGAGCCAACTCGTATCGTTGAATATCACACTAGAGTTCGACCGAGTGCTGGGGAATCGCGATGGCTATCGGTAAATCTAATTGCAATGCTCCTCCGAGAAAATTGCATTTCTCTTCGTCTCTGATATCTTTTTCGGCTCTGTTATCTTATTATTCCTCGTGAAAATTACGGCCATGGGATGAATAAGAAAATCCCTTGGCAATTGGATAACAATGTAAGTAACGAAACGAATTCGCGTTGCTCGCCCCTTTCGTTCCGATATCCGACACTCGCTCTAAATAAATGTCCGGCTTCTTCCCGCTGTAATCAGTTTCGAGATGCAGACGTGTTCTAATTACCAGCGAAGGATTTACCTAATTTGCCTTGTGGTTTTCAAATTTTCTCCGTGTCATATTTCTCTGTTATTTCATTTGCGGCTAAATCTGATTATATAAAATTTCTGGTTATAGAAATGTTGTCTGTATTAATTGAGATGAAGTAGAGAAACATGGAAATATTTATATTTTAACTTAAAGAATTGCCAACGTAGTGATTCTTAAAATCGCTTTCCTGTAAAAGATAGGTAATATTCTACAATCATGTTTTTCCTCCTCGTTATTCTTAATCGATAAATCAGCTACAATTATCCAGCAGTCCTAAACAAGAATTCTAATAACATCGATTGGCATAATTCATTCAATTGTTTCATAGAACAAGGCAGGACACTAGATTGGTCGGAGAATATTTTTTCCCCGACCGCGATCGAATTATAAATCGTTTTCCCCTGATGTATCGTCCTCGATAGCATTACGGAGACTTCGGAGATTAAATACCCCGCGAGCAAGTATTATGGGTCTTCGTTCTGTGTCTATCCCGAAGCTATACACATTGTAGTTGCGGTATCGATCGACGAACGTCACTCCCCTTCTACCAGTCGTTCTCTTTTTCCGCTCCTACGAGTAAGGATGTAAGCTTCTATGGGTTCCTAAGTTGCGTACCAGAGATCTGTAGCGAGCTCCTTGATGCAGCACGTAACGGTATAATATTTCGCCTCGTATAGACGCTACTAGTCCCGTGCTACGATAAAGGAACTATCCAGCAGAGCAACTCGACCTTTTAAATCTTCTACCACTTGTTTCGTTGAATCTTTCACGTGAATACTGATCGATTCCGATTCTGATAACTGATACACTTACTGATGCGAATGCTAAAGTAAAAGTATATAATCTTGGAGGGCACAATCATATACAAATCATAGTCGAAATTGATACAACGACGATTATAACTCCACGTCTACGACAAGTTTAGAAAATTTAACACGGTATCCTCAAATTAATTATTATAATTATTAAGCTACTAATGTTCATGCGTCTATGAAAAATTTAAATGTGAATAAATGTTCAATTTAAAAAATGTCTAAAAGAAAGTACTTGTTACAATATCTAAAGAGTGAAATAAATTTCTATTTATGCTATATGTTTCATGAGAACCCATATTTACATGAACGACAACAGCTTCGTAATTAAAACGTCTTGACTCACCGCTCGAAAAAATTGTTGCATGTGCGCAGGATCCGTATCAACGATCAACTTGTAGATCTCCTTATGTCTGACTTCTCGAAGAACCTGTCTATAAGAACCAGGTCCTGCCTGGCGAATGTACATTTCGGTCCTCGCCGAAGGCGGTGATTTCACGAGGTCCTGTAGCTTAAACAGACCTGCCAAAAAAACAGATAGAAGCACGTGTATATTTCACCCATCAATTACATCCTTTTGTTTCACCTTTTACATGGCAAGTGAAGTATCGTGAGGAAAGTGATCCGAATATCACAAGCAAAAAAAGATCGAGATTCGTCGAATCCGACAAATTCGATGGCAAACGTTTCAGTGTGTCGCCAGGGAACACGGTTCGAAATGAAATTCGCAAAAAATTACAGCAGGTCTCGTAGGGGCTGGATAGGAAACTTTATTTAAAATCGGATCTCGGTTTTATTGCCGGTCGGTTTTCATTTCGACTCTCTTCCAGTTTCATCCTTTGCCGTTGTGTCGTCACATTTTTCCGCCCGTATCATTCGCGAAAGTACGAAACGAGCGGCGGTCTTTCGAGCACCGTGATGTAGCTTCGAATGTAAGAATCGATTCGATTAATTCTCAGAAAATATAGGTTCGTGACATTTAGCAGTTTCAATCGTGGCAGATACGTTCGTGTATCGACATGGAAATAAAATTTATCGACTGAATGAACTCCGAAAATTTGATCCTTTCAGCTTTTTCTATTTTATGAATATCGAGAGCTTCCTTCTACAGCAAACAATTCCTCAATGGCTCCGCCGTTATTAAACTAATACCAAACATCGCGCGTTTTGAATAACTCAAAGAGCGAAATTGAATTTATATAAAATACCACGTTTAATTAAATTCGTTTAATCAAAACAGGTATTTCAATAATTTTCATTCGAGGGCAATGAATTTTATTTCGAGAGAGGAAATGAAAGAAAACTCCTTTGAGCAAAATACGCGGTAACCGAAGTGAAAGAATGCCATTTAAGTAATGGGCCCAGGTTTGCTTGAAACGTAAAATTGAAAAATAACAAACCGCTTCTTAGACGCGGTTTTCAATTATCACACCGCCCTGACGCGGTGCAACGCGTTCACGTCGGCCGACCCTTTGTACTCGTGTATACATACCCAGTAACAACGGGTTGGCTGGAGATGAGGGTGGAGAACGAACGTATGGGGGTGAGACTAGTTTGCGGAATGACTCTCTGGTACCGCGACCTTTACGGTTTCCGTGGCTGGTAATTTATGGCGGTTTTCCACGATATAAAAAGTACATGAAACGGTCAAGAATTTAGGTAGCTTGCAGCTTCTTCGTTGCGTTTTCCAAATGCCATTTTAAATATAAGTTTATTTGCTTCGTTCGAGTATTCGATTTGTTGATTACTTAGCTTGCTCACGAAAATTTGCGTTAATGTGAATAAAATTACTATTTATTTTCAATATTTTGATATATGTATATCGGAAACTCTCAGATCATTTATTACCAGAAGATGACATTGTATTTTTTATTTAAACTATGTATTAAAAATATTTTCCCTTGTCAAACTTTTTTGATGGAGACACGGACACGTATGAATAATACATACAATTTTTTTGACATGAAACGAAATATGAAATATTAAATAAATTTAATAAAATTGTCTATCATCTATCATGCAGATTTCTCGTCTGATAGAAAAAAATACTCAAATGGCAACACTATAGATCATTAAGTTATTCAATTCAGTAAATTCCAAATCGATTAATCTGCCACTTCCAAAGAACCTAAATAAAAATTCTATCGAGACACTCCTTCTATTTGAAACGTAACTTCGTCATCTCAAGGGCTGCCAAAGTCCACCTCGTTCATACCAAAGAATCATCGACATTTTCCTTCGTACGTATGTTTGAATGGATCTGAAAGGAGTTCTTCGAGTGTTCAACCTCGACGAATGTTAAAACGAACCAATGTTGAAAAGAACCATTCATCTCCGTTTCCCATTGCGGTTTAATATTTTCGTGCAGAACCGTTGCAGTACTGTTACACGAAAACATGGACACAATGGCGCGCTTTCGATGCGGAGATTCAAGCATCTATTCATGCGAGCTTAACGCCGTGTCGTGACTCGATTCGCGACAGCCAAAGAGCCGAGTCATCCTGTTCGAAGGCAAAGCATGGCTCGGGTAATTAATCCGTGGAAGAATAATTGGCGGGTCTGGCACAAAGCGCGATGAACGCGACAGAGACGCCTAGCCTGCCCCGATTTACATACACGCGTACATTTGTAACTGCAGGCCTCGCGTTGCCTATATTCTCTCCGTAACAAACAGCGAGACCCAACGGTGAAACGTTAATAAAGGCTTGTTGCTGTAACCATGTCACCTCGTAGGGTTGTTCTGCTCGTTGCATTTAGCAGGTGAGAATTATTAGGGGTCTTGAGCAAAGGAGCTTTGTGGTATAGAAAGCTTTGAACCGCCTTTGCGGGACCCTTGAAGAAGGTTCAAGAAGACCGAGGGTTCTTCCAAGAGTTTATACAGAAGCGACATTGCTATAGCAGATGGAACTCCTTCTTAGATTACATTTTAATTGGATTTAGAGAAGTCCGAAGACCGAAATCCTTGGGATAATGCAAGAGTTTAAGCAGAGATCATTTTCTTTTGCTTCGCGAAGCACGGCCGGCTCGAGCGAAGAACGTTGATTCACATTTAAACGATCGACCCGCGGGAAAGCTTTGTCGTGCTACGGAAGGCAAAATTCTGCCGCATTTTCGATGAATAGCCGAGCTGAAAAATATATTCCATCAGACAGAATATCGAGGAAATGCTCAGTGACATGCTTCAGCGAGAAGAAATTTTCAAACGTCTCTATTCGGGATCGCTGCTGGGAAATTTATGGCTGTCACAGGATGTAAGAAAAGGGACATCCTTCCTAAGGTCTTTCTTGGTCTTAGCGGGAAACGTTCCGCTTCCTGCACGCCCTTCCGTAAGCGATTACGTCGTCTAATCAGGAGAAGTAATTTCAAAGAATGATCACTCTCCTTTCCTTCGGCCATTGTGTAATTTTTTAAATTGAACGAAGTTTGAATAGTTCACTTAAGGTAACAAGACATTTATTTCCTTGCCCAATTACCAACCAGTTAAAAACGTAATATTGTACTGGTTTTTTTTTCAAACGAAATATAAATGAAAGCGATGTAAACCGCCATAAAACATGGTTTTCGTTTTCGGTAAAAAAAAACTGAGCTCTGCAATCAATTTTTCCCGCACTCGATCAATGTTTAACGTAAAAGTTTTTTGCGAAATTCATTGACTACACGAGATTACTTTCGATGCTACGATATTTTAACCACCGTTTTTTTTATAAATATTAGGAAACGCCCTGGCTTTCTATAAAACGTGAAAATTTCATAACGATGCAGGAATTTGCAAGAACTATTTCCATAAGTTACTAGAGACTCGAAACACGCTGAAGGAATGGCATAAATTTCAACGAATGTTTGACTATAATTCACTCGCTAAGTTGTTTCGTATTATGTTCTGCCATTCTTGAGCAAAAAGCTCGAAGTGGAAACTTGCGAGCTCGGGAACAGGAGAACGTTGACTTTAGAAGGTGTTAATTAAATGAGAGTAACTTTGGAGCGGCAAGGTGAAGAAGCGCTTTGACCTCGAAAACACAAGGTTAATAAACCTTGGCCTTCGAAAGCACGAGGTCAAGAAGAAGACCAAGGATCAGACAGGTTTACTTTACACTGGATACGCTTGGACTCTGAAAGCTCTGGGTCAATAATATTTAATTTTCAAATATTAAACAATCCTCCTCCAATCTCAAGATTATATCCTATATATTTAAATTGAAAAAGAAAGGAAAAACTGGAGGAAAAATATCAAGAGTAGGAGTCCTAGTCTAAGAAGTTTATTCGCGAAGAGGAATAATATTGAAACTTCAAATTCCAGCAAACTGTAACCCCGTAAACAAAGATCCACTATATATTTAATTGTCCTAGAAATGTGATCATTTTTTTATCATTTCTCCGGTAGCTATTTAATTAATATATATTTAGATATTCATTGTAGTAACACTGTATCCGATACGAAATATTGAAATTCAATATAAAAATAAATTTGTACTTAGAAACTTTCGAATCGAAGAAATCGAAGATTGTTCAGTGACACTCGTAGGAAAAGTAGATGGAAGAAATGTCGACGATAATGACGAATCGTGTGATTTTATACGCAGAATAGGTTGGTTGCGTGTGCGTGCAGGTGACAGGCGTACATTTCAGCGTCGCGTTGGCATCCACTTCCGCCGGCTGACTCCGACGTTCTATTTGCATAGGAACGCATCGCGCCAACCGACGTGACGCGACACGTGGAGTTAGCTGTTGAAAAAGAAGAAAAGCAAAACAAAACAAAACAAGAGGAGAGAAAAAAGGAGGAACAGCGTAATAACTAGGCTGTATGACACGCTACGGCACGATATCCGCGAAAGCGCTGTTTCGTGACTCCTTGGAGAGCGCCACTCATATGCTTGCAAATCTGCCAGCACCCAGGGTATTTGCTCCATTGTTTCAATGGTATCGTTCTCCTTTTCGTCGTATCTTTTTATTTCCCATCGTTCCACGAAACATAATATGTGTATAACTATGCTTACGAGCAACACGTTTTGAATAGCATGATTTTTGAACGGTAACAACAACGGTACAAGTGTAAAGTGTATGGTGAATTTCTGGTTTAGGATTGGATGGTTACACAAAAATAGTGTGTACGAACAAATTGGGTAAAAACAAGCTCGAAGCAATAGCCATCCTCAGATAAAACATGATTATGGCAATTGTCATCTAATTGTTACAAATTTAAATTCTGGACCGAGTAGAATAATTCAGGCGATAGCCTAAAGTGATACGTAAATTCTTTCAAGGAAAAGGAAAGCTTTTTACTAGGTATAAAATAAATATAAAAGATTAGACATTTACCGTAATCTTCTTCGTAAATTATGGCCACCCTGGTCCAGTTTAGAAAGGACATGAGATCTTTGAAGGCTTTGTTCAAATGGTCCTGCGACGGATAGAGATTTATACTAAACTCCTTGAACGTTGGCTCGAAGTCCACTCTTGCCTCCAGATGCGGGACATCGAGAGCTTCACAGATACTTTGAATGTGGGCACCGAGGAGAGGATCAGACGGTCCGAAGATCCCCTGCACCGATCTGGACAGTTGCTTGCACGCTGAAATAATATACACTAATTTAATTAAATTTACTCGGAAGCAATTATTATACGAATGTTCACAATCAATATTTGACATACCAAAATACGAAGAATTTATTTTCATGAATTCATTTACAAGCACATGGTATAAATAATTGCAAATTTCAAGACACACCTTGAGACACGATATTCATCTTTTGAATGTTATTTTTTGTTAATCGATATCTCTCTCTACGTTTCATTTATAAAGTTGGTCAACATTTGAACGCTCATATGTATCCTACAAGCTTTGAAGTATTAAAAACAAATCATGTACTCTGCCATCGAAAGCAACAAATATTTCAGAAAATAAAGTCGATCCATTTGGCTTTTGAGTGGCTCATATATAGGTTAACACCTCCATGTTACTTCAGTGTTGCGTAAATGGAGTTGAAGAAGAGTTTAGGAGGCAAGCAGGTAAACGGTAGAGAAAAGTGTTGAAATGGAAATACGGGGAGGAGTGCCAGTGACACACTGATTTCATATTTCCAGGCGAGACGCACTCGGGATCTTTACATCACGGAAAGCTGTGTCGCGCTGAAGGTTCTGTCCCTTACCGCGTCGTTGCTACACTATTTCCTGGTAATCTCCTCGTAAACTTTCATCGTGGTCGCGGCGCGAATCAGGCGAGAAAGAGATTGACGCGGAACTTTGCCGCTTCCTCTTTTCCTCGTCAGTAAACAAGTTGCGCCATTACTTTTTGTAGTCGCGTTCCCATCGCCTAGAATCAGTTCCACGACGAAACATTTGCATTACGACTTTTCAATGGACATTCATTCCACCATTACCAGCGTCTCTGGTTCGGAACTGCAATCCGGGATGCCGATACACCGGATTACTTGTAGCCCTTCGATACATGCCGTAAAAATCTCTTTTACTATATGACAGTCAGTTCCCTAATATAGTATTAATTTAGTATAATATCAATATAGTATAGGATGATATATGATGTGTTACCATTACAAAGTTAATAGATAATTGTCGAAACACTGGAAATTAAACATATAGTTAGAGATAAATATGCAAACTAGATACAGTTAATTGCCCAATATAGTATTATTTTTACAATATAGTCTTTACTTTGAGTATAGAATCACGTGTACGTGTACCATTGGAAAGTTAGTGAAAATTGTCGGAACGATGTAAATTCGGATGAAACGATCAGATGTCACTGTATCAACTAGCAAATCACAACGTATCAGAATCGTGGATCGGAACAAATTTTTGAAACGTTGAAAGTTTAACGATACCAGTACGAACGAAACGGTCGGATGTCACCGTATCAACTTACGAATCATAACGTGCAATCAAAGGCGTGTATCGGAACAGATATTTTTAACCGAGCTGCTAGTTTTTCGCGACAATACCGTCTCGTGATACTTTTCCATCGACTGCGTACATATTCGACGCACGGCTCGCGTATTAATCGAGCATTCATGGACCCGATAGAAGCGACGTGACCGTATGATTTACGAGTTCGATGTCTGTACGCGCGTACGAGCATCGTAGAAAATGGACAGGAAATTGATACGTTATCAGACCGACGGCTTCCTGATCCATTATCCGCGATATACCTTCAGAACGGCTGTTCTCCTTTCGTAAAGGATCGTGGCTGGCACGTGGCGTGCAGAGAGCGGCCGACTCCACGCCACGATGGATGAATTCGATTTCGAAAGTGGGATTCCGGCGTGTCTAAGTATTCTCGTTTGCTACGTGTTCGCTGAATTATTCACGTGACTTCGTCTTTTTTTCCATTGCCTTTCGATCGGCTGCCATGTCAGACATCTGACTCATCGTTTCTTCGTTTACGTTGCCGGTTTCACTTAACGCGCGATCGAAAACTCGTTAGGAAATGAAATTCTTGCCACGGAAGGTAATACCTTTCGAGAAAGAAATTTAATTGAATCGATCGCGCTTGGGTACCTGATCGGTGCTGAGTGATATAGGAACGGTAAAACTCGAAATTTAATTTTTCTGAATAGCTTTCTTGTCGTTCTTGAGGATTGCCGTTTAGTTGGAGATTGTATCTGTTCATATAATTTCCCTATCTTCCATTCAATCGAAGAAACTAATTTAAGAAGATTTATTAGCCAGTAAGAAACGTTTTATTATTCTTCGATAAAGATCGATCTCTCGCTGTCCAGCGACCGTAATTTTCTTTGAATTTGTCGATATCTGTATCCACGAGGGTGCAACGAAAATCCTGGATCTCTGCGTCTGACAAACAGAAGACTCAGTTAATTCTTTGACTGCTCCACCACGAATAATTCGAAATTCCTCGCTCGTCGTCGTCCCTTCTTGATTAAGTCGTATTCTCAACGTTGCTAAATAAGTCTCGCTATTTCGTTACGAAGTCTGCTCTTCCGGTTAACGAACCAACACGCCAAACGCGGAAATGCTTCGAATGATCAGTTATCAGGCCGATCAATTCCGCTCTCTAAGCACTCCCAGCAGTGTGCGCTTTTTTCAGAAAGTCTGGAGAAGGTTTACCTTCACGAATAAAATACCAATAAACTAATTTCGTAAAGGTCAAATATGCTCGTGTGCAATTTCCTTCAGCTAGATGGTACGTGGTTATTTCATAGCGATTACTTTGAATTCGCGTAAAATTTCTGCAAAATTGTTTGTGATATTGTTTACAAAATTGATGTGGCATTTAATATATTATACATTTCGCAATAATCGGATCTGCATTGCAATTATTATTTAATATTAGATACCCAAGAGAATACCTCGGTACACAAAATGTACTATAATGCCATCAGTAAGGCAGACAAAATGGATTAACAGATTAGATAGCAGATTAAACATGAATCTTTATTACACCCACGCCATTAAAATTGCTTCCTTCGAGTTATTAATCGAAAATAACCAACGATAGTTTCACACAAAGATACGTCTCACTGCGAAGTAAAATCCCACCGTAGTTTAGTTTTCGTTTAACGATGGAGAAACGGCGACGCGACGATCGACGATAGTCACCGAGTGCATTGACATCCAGAAATGGCTTCGTCACTAATTTCCGTAGTTCGTTCGTTCGTCGCAGTCACCATTTGTACACGGGGAATGCAGGGCCGAAGATTGCATAACAATGTGGAGTTAACGGTCACGTTGCATGAATTCACCGAGGAAAATCGTGGCTCTCTTCCGCAAACGCTTTCAAAATGGTAACGAGAGAGAACACGGGATTAAATCTGCGTTAAACATCGCCTTTTCAGTTTTCTTGCCCATCTCGAGGATGGGAACTCGTACGTCTACGGATCGACAGGGAAAAATGGAAGGTTAACAAAGTGACCAACCGCATAGGAACCCTCGAATCGCAACATTTTTACCATTTCTGCTATGATATATTTTTCTTTTTTTTCTTATGTTTCTTTCGTCTCCTGAATCACGAATACTGATTTAATTGCGACGCGGAAATCTTGTTGAAAGTTCGGACGTAGTAGGAGGCGAAATGTTAGCAATCTTGCGTTCCGGTTGACCTGAATTCTCTGCGGAATCACCGGTCCTTCTGTAGAGGCGCGAACAAAGGTATAGAGGTTTTGTCCGGAGCATAGGAATACCGAGACGAAATGGGAGTAAAAGAGTGTCCAACGGGAAAGCAGTAAATTAAAAATACAACGGGTGTTCGCGTGTCATCCGGATTTTAAACGGTCCCATTTAGCTGTCTGCCGAAAAAAAGTTCTCCATCAGCGCTTTCAAGTGCACTTCCCCGTTTTAAACGAATTACATCGGTCGCATCCGTGTCTCCTTTCTCTTGGCTTCTCCGCAAGAGGGGATGATAAAAAATGATCGTCGAGGACCGTTGGATTTGTGACTCCAGTGCTCTGTTAAATTATTCTATCCGAAAGTAGTATATTTCTCGCGCGATATCAGCCGAAAAAAGTTTTTATCGCGAGGGAACGACTGTCGTAGGTGTTACACGAATTTTCCAGAGAGGCGCGCGCATAAGAAGCTGAACATCTGAGAGGGAAGATTTTCCGGCAAATCAGTGAATGCTGCAGATGAACGGGGATCCTAGCAACAAAGAAATGGCTATAACGTAAAGAGAGACTTTACCGGTAATAAACGAAAGCTTCCATTAAAATGTTCCGCCTCGAGAGATCAAAGGGATTCGGTGCAAGTTATTCAATGAATTTTGAGAAATTGTTACTTCTCCGGTTCTTTGTGTCTTCCGCTTTCTTGTATGGCAGTTTGAGCATAATCGAATACACTTGAAACGAAGTTGCCAAGACTCTCTAAATATTGATAAAAGCATGGAAAGAGTTCCTTATTGCGATGAAACTGGTATTATAAGACTTCGCACGGGGACGGTTCTGCTATTAACTATGATCATTATTACATGGTATTGTAAAAAAACGAATGCCTTTCCCATTGTGCGAAACAAAATCAAAGATTTGTCGAAACTGAATGGGAATATAATACGATTACATGACACGTTATTACGTATACACGTCGCTTATCATAGATTATTAATATAAAAACTACTTCAACGTTCTGATCGATTGTTATTAAATATACATCAAACAAGTTATTATTAGAGTAATAAAGATATTAACAATTATCAGAATGCTACAAATAATTATTAGAAAACAAATGGACGAATTTAAAGTACGTGCAGCTACGATATCTGCTCTGTAAATCTCGTAGACCATCTACCAAGCGGAAATATTTTACTTTTCTTTAAAAATACTTAATTTGGGTATTATTGATAATTTGTTAAATAACATCCGTAAATATTGAAATAATTAATATCGCATTTGTGGATCCATTCAGGGGAATATTTTTAAAAAATTTATAAAGGAGAGAATATTTTAAAGAATCAGTTACTACTACAAAATTATAAGTTGACAATGATTTTTGCATGGTACTCTACTGTCTGTCGGCAGGATATGGAAATCTAAACAAAAACTATTCGCTTAATTTTTCTACGAATCTATACTTCGCGATACAAGGAACTTTTCTCGCGGACGATCGACTGAGTTTCACTGGAAAATCTAATTTTCCTCGCTGGTCGATTCATTTCCCTTTCTGCTCGAATGCGGCGCCAATATACGCGTCGTCTATAATCCTAACAGGCAGTTCTCAGAAATTCATCGAATGCCGTTCCCAAGCTGATTTCCCTCCCTCGCGAATTCAATTTTCGCCATGTTCGCCGGCTTTGTCTTCTCTTTCAGTGGTTCGTGCAGACACGGCTAGTTTCCGGCATGGACGACAATTTTTCTGCCCACATACACAAGCTTCTGAATGATGAATTTCGAAAAAAGGAATCGGTAGAACGAGCACTATTTTCTCTTTTTTTTTGTATTTTTACATCAGGCTTTTTTTGCATTTTAAATCGGGTTGGCATGGTAAAAGGGGTCGTAACTACGACCAGAATTTGACGTTTAACGGTGAATAAATCTGATCGGAATTTGTCGCGCGATTGACATCGCCCTGGTCAACAGACGGAACATCGACGCCGCGTCGGTCAATTCGTGAAATCATACTTTTCCTGATCGCACACGAGCATCGGAAGTTAATTGCGAGAAAAGTGAAAAGAATGAAAGATGAAAACTGGTACGTTTGTAGAATTGTGAGATTTTGAGACGCGAATTTTGGGTAAATAAACTTAAAAATTAGCTAATTGGGAAAGTAGAAAGTTCGAACATTAGAAAGTTAGAAAATTGGAAAGGTAGAAAATTAATCAGTTAGGAAATTAGAAAGTTGAAGTGCTAAATTTGAAAATAAGGAAATTTGAGAATTTAAATAATAGGCGTCGTACAGAGGAATTTATCGTATTTTATGAATATTGTCGCTATATTTTCTCTGTTTTAGACTATTCTGCGTCACAAGATTTCACTGTACGCTTGTACTTTCCATGCGTTTCACTTTGAACAAAACCCCACATCAGGACACAAATCCGACTTGCGATTTCACGAAATTTCACGAGTTAGTTCCCCCATTCATTCACGGAGAGCAACTCTCAAAATTCCTATCCAAACAAAACGTCACATTGTCAACACCTGGATCCCGTTCTTCATAAATCTACATCAGCAAATCAGGACATTAGCTTTCATGGGGATTTAAGCCAGTCGGTAGACGACGTTAAGCCCGCGTCGCGAAGGACTTGAAAAGACGAAGAGGAAAAAAGTGCGTACCGACTCGTGGTCCCGTGGCGTCGGGGATTTATTACGAGAGGAAGAGATGCAAACGGAGAGGCTAAGGGACTGAGGAAAATGGAGAACGATGGTGTGGCCCTGGGTATCCAGCCAGGCTACTGAAAATGGAAAATCTTTTCAGACGAGGCTGGAATACCTTTAAACGCGGAAGCTAACGTGGGTACGAGATGTCAGACTGCAAGGGCTCGTCGCCAGCATATTTATGACGTGAGCGGAATCGTGCTGGTAAAATTGAGATCCTGGAAAGGGTGTCGGCAACCACACGCGGTTGATTGTAAGTAAATGCGGTCTACCAAGTCGTTCCAACGAGTGGATTTTAAGCCGATCCTATTCCATGGACAAGGGTAGATTCTGGGGTTAATTTACTCGGGATTAATGTAGGTAGAGGGTGGGAGAATCGCTGTAGCAGAATTATGATGTGATTGTTTTCAGAGCCCTGTTTGTTTTACGACCTAACGTTAATTAGGATGCGCCTGCTGTTTGCATTTAGCTCGAAGGAACATTCAAGGAGAAGTGTTTCGATCATTCGTAAGTTAAACCGATTAACTCAATTTTTGAAAATTTCTGAAGTTTAGTAGCGAGATGGATGATCGAGATCAGTTTGCTATCAATATGGCTGATTTGTATTTCGGTTCTTTAATTTCTAACGTTAAATAGCTACCATGAAAAGTCGTGTTGCAAGAGATTACGTCCACACTTCGTATTTTAATAAAAGTAATCTGGGTATTATATAGCTTTAATGACCACGACCATTCGAGACAATAACGGCATTTTACGTATTTCCACTGTATCTTACAAACCGAGCGATGGGATTTCTTGAACAGAAGAGTATCCCTTCGAAAATACGACTCTCCCCATTGTCCGGATGTGAAATACGCTCGCATGAAAAGGACGCGATGCGATGGGAAATGAAGTGTCTTTGAGTCTCAATAATCCGAGCTGCGTACTCGACGAAATAGATATTCGGAGCGGATAGAACTTTGTTGCAAATTTATCGATGTCCGTGCAGATTTACGGTTTGCAATTTACGCTCGCCGGCCACCTACGATCGGCCAGCAAGAAACATTGTTATGGTTTCGCGACGACTCACCCCGACTTGCCTACGGAATTATTTTGCATAAATTTCATCTTATGACTTCGCGCCCACCCCCTCCCTCTATCCTCTCTGTTTTCGTGTTGTGCTTGCTGAAATCAAATCACTGAAATATCGACTTCCAGTTATTGTCGAAAACGAATTAGTCCGTAATGCGTACGATATCTGTTTTCTTGTTTATAATTATCCATAATTGTTATTCGTAACGATAATAACAATGATGATAAATCGACCAATTCCACTTTTCATGAAATTCTCAATTTCACGAACTAGGCGGATAATTATTAATTAATATCTTTAAAGAAAAAAATTACTTAGTCTCACGTTTTCTGTAAAGAAAAAACTACTCGTGATTATCTCTTTTTTCTGTATTTCAACGTATGAAATTAATTACTATTACAGATTGAAAAACAACTTTTGAAATACTTTGGATTGCCAGAAGAGATATATTAGAAATTAAATTTGGAATGACAATGTTCTACGACATGAAATTGGTTGGTAACGCAAGTTTCTACAGAGAAATCTATTCGAAAATTCGAAGGGTCGGCTTGTCTGTATGGGTGGGATTAAGCTAAGAACAGCCACAGATTTCCGCAGCCACGGTTACATTCGGTGTTCTACTTTCGCTCTTTACGGTTAATGCGGCGAAGTTAATTCTACCATTTCGAAGATCCATGATTTTTCTTTGTGGCGGCAGTGCGCGCTGAATAATCCCTTCGGAAACGAGGATCTCCATCATTTCTGGTCAAAAAAGTCGCTATAAAATTCACACGGTTCGCGGGATCGTATGGAAATAAATACGAGCTGTGTCTGGCTTACCGCGTCTGCCGATCGATATTATTGTCTCGAGAATGGGGAACGACGATCTCTTTTCCGACTCTACGTTCCAACTTTCACTATGCACGCCGCGGAATACCGATTTCTCGACGAGTGTGAAAAGTTACGAGGCCGATGGAACCGAAGATGGTATCGACGATAGAAATCAGATTGAAATAGTAGATAGAACGGAAATCCGACAAACGTTCGTCTGACTGGCACACCTTGAACCTTCTGCAGTTTATTAAGCTCTGAAATAGTGAGAGTCGTGCACTCGAGTGCGTCTCCCATTTATCAGATACGAAATCCGTGCCTTATCAGCGCTGTAACGTTTCAGTGTCGAGATGTTTGCCCTAGACGTTTCTAGGTGTTAAATACGTTCCGCTGTGACTGAAACGAGAACTGGCGCAGTGTCGGTGTTAGGATGATGGAGAATGTAGAAGACCGAGATATAAATGCGTAGATTTCTGGTATAATTTTGCGAAGAATGTGAAGGAGAATATAATGGAAATAGTGAGAACGATGCTGCAGATTTACCTTTCTTCGACGTTCGGAAAGAATCGTCCTTAGGAACGTATTGAATGTCGTAGACCAACGTCGTGTTCGCTAACAGAGTTTTGTCCTTGTTGATCTTGTAGATGGCATATTTGAACGCCAGCTCCGAAGGACTGTCCTTTTGATCTTCCGTAAAGATCGCACCTGTAACATTAAGAAAAGTCGAACCATCAATAACTGAGATGCTGGGATTCTTCGAAGACTTGGAAAATAATTTTTGTAGTATAAGTTGTTTGTAGTAATACTTTGTGGTGAAATAACCAGCGGTCTAAATAATAGATACTTTGACGAAAGCATTTACGTACGCTTCGTCATTAGTTGATCGTTTTGTATCCAGCTTAATGAGTTATTTATAGTAGAGTCATGGAGAATTAATCTTTAATTAAATTCCGGCGATCGAATATGACAGGGTCGCGTAAGAAACTATCGCTGGCAAGAAAATGTTTCGATGTTAGCAACACGTTTAACTGAAAACATCGTCTCTTTGTTCCGTATATTTCTCCACCAACCTTTTAATTACATTATATCAATTAGACCTCTGACAAGTTGAACGGGCGCAATTACAGACGATCGATTACACCTTCGTAAGAGCGAAACGTTTATAATCGCGTTTGCCCGCGAGCCAACGTCTACTGAAAGTAACGATTGAAAATAAATGTGCGCTTCATTGCTTTAAAATTATTTAATTGAGTCGTATAATCCGCGAAACTTTGGGGAGGAACAACAAAAGTTTCTTTTACAAAGAAAGTGAAACATTTCCAATACCGACGACGTACATTTCGCGAGAGGGAAGCCATTAAATTAAAACCACGGCAAATGGCTGCAGGAACTTTGGACGAAGAATTAATCAATGGATTATTCGGAAAGCCGTCGTATCTCTTGAATCCTAAGAATTCCGACAAAGAGTCATGTTGATATTTAATAGATTGTTTTACGTATCGCGTTGTACGAACATTACAAGCGCCCAAAGTCCTCGACATGGTTTCTGCAATTCTGATACCACTATCATTGATATGATCTTTGTGACCGCTCAGAATCTTCAAATGACTCTGATTGTCAATTTCATTTCGCGATCTCTACGATCCCTTGCGACATTCAACTGACCTTAAGTGTCAGTTTAATGGTCTCGGTGACTCCCCGTGGCCCTTATTTCGTCCACTTAGTTGTTAAGATGTTAAGTGAAAAAATAACGATTATGAGCTATGATCGATGTAGAGCCTGGCAAAGTAATCCAGGATATAATTTGATCAGATGGGGGATTTCAAACGAGGCGAAGATATAAACGAGATTCTGTAGCCAAGCGTCATTTTCCTGGTCATAATATTATACGTGCCTGAAACTTTCAACTTTTACAACTTTGGTAATCAATTTTATTTGCCGAGGTTCGTTATATCAATCCTTGCATGTTTCCACACGGATAAAAGATAAAGTTTCGTTCACTAGGATTCATTTTCCTTCTTCGTCCTTCGTTTTATTTCTTATTTTTATATTTTTTCTGTTTTTTATTTCCTTTTTAAAACTTTACGTGCAGCGTGCGTTAAGGAATTTATTAAAAATGATCCATTTTCGAGCAGTCTGCCAGTCAGACTACTTTAATTCTCTTCTATTTTACTTTGTTACCTTATTTCATCGGTCCATCAATTTTGTACCTTGGGTGAATCTTGCTCACGTTCCGTATTTCTCTTTCGTTTGAAATAACTGAAAGCACGAAGGACAATTCCTTTGTTAACCGCCTTTAAGCTGGAAGGGCTTGTAGGTATTAATTTACACGGTGAAATTGTAGGCTGAAATGTAATCGACGGTAGACGAATTTATCTACGTCAGTGGCGAAAGTTTCCCTAGCAGAGAACTTCTTTCACGAACCAATCGATCTCCATCGCTCTTCCGAAACGACATCAACGATAATTGACCAAGTTGAATTAATTGTTTCTAAACGATCCCCAGACAAGAGTACACCCTCGCCTGTCTAATTATCGCTAGCTAAAAAGATTAATTCGCTTTTCTAGTTTTCAAACTGACGATCCTTCCATCGCGTCGGTGCTTAAAGCATCGCGATTCTAATAAAAATTTATGATATGCATGGAAGATGAATACAGAGTGTCGCATATTCTCGGAAATTTATTTCACAATCTACGAAAGTTCCATCGCCTAATTAAGCTTTCAAAAATATGGCGTCCTCTGAATTATTCATATTTCTTTCATATTGGTTTCGATATAAAAATTACAGTAGATTTATTTCGCAATATTAAAATTTTCTTATAGAAGAAAGATAAAAGGATAGAGGTAGTCTAATCGGATAATGTAAAAAGTTCAAGCCGTGGGATTATTGAAGGATTTTGTCGGTTTTGATAAAGTTGTTGCTAACGATCGCAACAGCCATTAGGATGATCCATTGTTTCAAAGTACTGTGTATATTTTCCTTGTACGTTCCGCTGGTTGTCGTTCAAAGTCACGTTAAGGAATGCTAGCGAAGACTAGAGGGAAACGTCGAGGAGCCTGGATTCAGTATATTCGGATTCCGGTGACTCGATAAAGATCCCATAGATAGAAACTCATGCACTTTCCTGTTTGCACGTGCCGTGCAATCTGTGTGCTGTGTATTCTTCGCTTGAAGTCCTATTCACATCGTACGCACACAAAATTTTCCTAATTTTTTACTATGAGCCACGAGAAACCGATAGAATTCCGCTGCAATCTGAATCTCGATTATTTTTCCATTTATACCTATAGGTATAATTTATATATTTATAATTTCAATATATTTATTTTTAATAGTCAGGAGAATAATTTTGGGAATCTTGTAGCAGTTGTAATCAAATGGAAAAATGGCTGTGATATAAGTAAAGATTCATAAAAGCAGGTTTGATTCAGCAAAGTTGCGCTTAGGGGAATCGACGGCTGATCATTGCGGTCTCTTTCCACTTGTTCGGTGTGAACTTCGCTTCAGCCGCGCTCTCAAGGGGAACGTTGAAGAAGTCGTGTTCGTCGAAGGCTTGCATTCATGTGCTTTCTAAATCGTTCTAGCGGTGTACTCAGTAAGACGTTTCCTTGGAGAACTCTTATTGAAATTGAGTACGTCATCGCACCGACGCCACGGATAGAAATCAACGTTGCTGTTTGAAACTTTTTCACCTTGTCGAACACGGAGGAAAATATTTCCTTTTCATTTATAAAAAAATGTGATATTTCGTAAATATAACGTTAAGAAAAATTAAGATAGACAGGAAGTATGCTTATGTCAAACGACAAGGAAACGGCAAAATGCGCCTAAACTTCCGTTTACCGACTTACAACAGCATCGATAGTGTTTCAGTGGAACAGGATTCGAGCAAACAAGTTTCTCTGCTTGTCTTGCCAAGAATTCCGTGGCTCTAAATTCGGAATATCCACTGATTGTCCCAAGAGGTCGAGGAATTATGTCCATAAGGCAGAGTTGTACGTTTTTGCCATCAAATGCAGATGAATTTCAGAAAACGTATAAATCAAGATGTTGGCTTTGTTACGAGATTTTAGGAGGGATTTACACGAATAACAGGATAGTTAATACAGTTCAAGTTGGTCTAAACTATGTTCACAAAATTCCTAACGTCAACGTGGCAATATCCGACGGATTATCGGATTTGTATTGGAACCAGTGCTGCCATGCGCAACACTAGCCTCCCAGGCGTACTTACGTATGAACCCCTCGATTGTAGATAGATAGTGATATCGGAATATAAATATTTCGCGACGGAATTCCAAAGTGTTTCCTTCCCGTATTGTGTTCGTTCATCGTATAGGCTGGTATTATATTGGCTAACCCGCGATATATGGAACTGATACATTGAGTTACCGCGTTTGTTTGCGCGCCCACGGCCATTTAAATGCGACCCGCGCTTGACCGGACGATTTTGCTCATAATATTTCACTCGGAGCGACATGGCCAACAAATAGGAAAAGAGACGTAGAACAAAAAAAAAAAAAAAAGATAGGGGATGTGAAATGAAACCAGTCGTAATTCCCGTATGCGGGTCACTCTTTGTTGAAACGGATTGTCCATTCGAATATACGGTAGATACTAATAACAATAGTTTACGTGCATATATAATTTTAATTTTGATTGCTGTCGAATGTTTTGATGAATAATTTATAGAGATAAAACAATGACGCGTTGATAGCAATGATGGTATTAAATACGTTTATCTTTGCGTTACTATCGTAACCTATAATTTTCAAAAAGCAGAATATATTAGTACACGTAAAAGTTTCGGCTTTTTTATGGAGACTCCAAGGGCTTTCGAGGCTTTTGTCACAGAGGCGACGCGGTGTAATGTCGTCCAGGGAGAATTTAATTGATGAAATTGCTCTTTCAGAGAATCATAAAGGCCTCTGTTTCAGAAAGTTCGTCAAGATGTCACGGTAGGTGAGAGGAACACGGTGACCGGTACTTTTTAATTAACCGTAAGCGAACTGACGCTTTTTACTCTGTTTCGCCGCGCTGCTTTCTAACGAGTGTGAATAATTAATGAGTTCTTTTGCACGACGCGTCCTCATTCCATGCAAATACAAATTACTGGACGCACGTGTGGTTAACGAAGATTGAACTTCCAAACGTTGCCTGGAGTTATCTATTCCCTCACGCACTTCTTTTATAAAAAAAAGAGAGAGAAAGAAAATTACAATAAAGGGTAGTTTAAATTTTACCAACGAAAGCATAACAGCCCGCGCCCTGTCTCGATACTAATGAAGCTTGAAAATTTTTTATATGACACATATCATATACCTATGCATAAAAGATTTTTGTGATAAGAGTACAAGCACTTTTACGAGCTGCTGTGTTTGTAATCTCAAAGGAATAAAGAAGAATCATGGCGTTTACGGTCGACGAAAATCGTGCCAAGCAATGTATTTCTGTGGTGGAAATTCTCAAAGACGTCTAAGGGAATGGCGAAGAAAGGGAAAAAGCGAGAGAAAGAGCAATTCGAGTCAAAAACTTTGATGGGCCTAACGGCTGAGACGCGTTGCGTTTCTAGTGGGATTAGGAAGCTTCATGATTATTCGACAAAGCCTCAGCTCGGACGTTTTAAAAATACAAGCTTCTCGTTTTATTTTGGATCTGGGTTAAAAATTTGAAAGTCGGGGGGGAAAAAGTCATTCACTGGGAGCTTTTATGAGACAACGGCGGAAAAGCAGCCATTGTGCGTTTATCCACAGTTAGGAGGCCTAAGGGTGAAGTTCGATCGTGGAATTCGATTCTCGCGTTTATTCGTCGTTTCCAGAGAAAATCTTCGATCGAAGTCTATTCTTCCATCGAGCTTCTTTCTCTTTCTACGGCCATGTAAAATGCATAAGCATTTTCAGCCGATCCATTGAATTTTTCATTGAACATGTTCTCAGAATATCCTTCTAGCCGCGAGCTTCGACTGCGGATGGAAAACGGCTCGTTGAGGCGTAAAGAAGAAGAAAAGAGCAGCAGAAGGAGCGAAGGAAAAGGTAAAAAAGGACGGAGAAGAAATTTCTTCGCGATAATAAAGCTCCTTATTCCTCGTATTATTCAAATTTTCCAGCCCTCCGATCGAAAACTGTGATTTCTCGATAGTATCTTTGGCTTAGAGACAACCGGCCCTCGAAGATGTTCGATAGAGAAAATCCTTTATCTCACGCTGAAGAATAAGTCTGGAAATCCTGAACGCGTTAGATTCATAAATGCCTCGCGAGATTCCATTGAATTTCCTATGAAAAAGCGTTCAGCTGTGGGCGATCTCGTTTGGAACAAGAATATCGTCTCGAGGGGAAAGCAGTGGGGAGAGGGAGAGCATAAAGGAAGAAACGAAGAAGTCCGTCTTAATTGTTGTCTGCCAGACGAACCTCTGATGTGATCGTGACTCCGATGATCATTAGCACCGTGAGAATTTTTCGCGTGACGAAAGCTGCGCTCGTGCTCCCGTTCCCGCGCGAAAATCGCCAGAAGAATGCATGCAGACGCGTCGCCTACAATAACACTCCGAGGGAATGCCTCGAAGGGACAAAGGGAAGCTCCATTTATGTAGATATCTTGACGTTTAGAAACTGATCGCTCTGTGCACAGGAAAGGAAGCCTAAATTGTTTTCGGTGTGAAATATATCTGGATGCCTGACGTAATTGAATTTTGCTTCTCGTGGGATCCAAAAATTCGCAAATTTTATAGACAGGAAATACGCTATGTCTTCATCTACTTGTACGTCGTAATTTATTAATAAGTAGATTATGTGGTTGGAGCAATTCCCTTTTTGATCGTCTGATTTTCCAAGCGTGCAGTGTACACAATACAATGACGATGCGCTCTTATGCTATATAGCACGACGTTAATTATTCGTTAATTATTCCTTTTATTTTAACGTAAAAAACGCGTGGATCTGAACAGGAAGGAAAGACCTCAGTGAAACCTCAGTGAAAACTACGCGAATGAAGAGAGTAAACGAATGCAACGAGCACGTCTACGCAACGAGGAAAATAACTGTCTCATCGTAGGGGCATTTGATCGATCCAGAGGCACGAAAACGGGCACGTTCTATAGGTGGTTCGGTGAAACCGATCGATTTGTCGCATCTTGACCGAGTTTCCGGCGAGAACCACTCAGCCCTGTCCTCCGCGCCGCTCGTAATCTGCCGGAACGACAACTTAAGCGTCGAAAATCGAGTTGGATGCGTCGATGGAAGTAATTCTCCGACGAGTTGGTGGTCGACCGCTGGAATTATTGTAGCCAGGATGCAATGCCCAAGGGAAATACCGTTGGTGGCTTCTGGAGGGATCAGTGGCGTAGCCTCATGTAGATGTAAATACGTGAACAGTTTCGCGGGATCATCAACTGGCGCGCTATTATTCCACGGATTAATAATTTATTAGTTTGTGGCGTCGCACGAGATGACGGCAGTTATGCGAGGGATCGGAGGATATTTACGCGTAGACAACTATGATGCACCGCGATTGAACGGTCAACAAGGGAGCGTAACCCAATATTGTACTCGATTAGCGATCGATTGCGATCTTTGTCGAGTTAACATTTAACGATCCCCTTGGGAGTATCCTTTGTAGATTGTTCGAACATTTTATTTGCAGTCGAGTTAAGCATTTAATGTAACAGTTGGATACTCGAGCGATGATACTTGTTGGATACGAACGGAATGAGCATTCTTATCGCAGTTTTAGGTGAAAGTAAAGGGAAAAATCTGGTAGGTTCGAGTGTAACCGAAATGTTATCACCATGATCCGTTGATAAGCTATCGTGGGAGGGGATAATTAGCCGAAAGATGAGGTACAACGTCGGCATAATCGTAACCAGCGAGAATCGTAATTACGCGGCTCACCGCGATACCATAATAACAAGTTGCGAGATTTGCACGAGGAACTTCTTATCGTCGCGCCCTTCCCGCTGTTTAGCGAACTTGGTCGCTTCTTCTAACCAGAAAGTCGGGCCAGGGCAATTTAATAGCTCATTAGCAACGCCAGGCCGCAAATTTGTCCGAGATAATATCTTTTAACCAGACGACTTTGATAATGTATTCCAAATTTTCAAAGAGCGTACAATATTTTTCCTGTACGTAGAAAGTTTATGTGTATTACATCGCAATATTGCACGCTCTTCTATCAACTTCAACGGCCAACGCTCCATATGATAAAGGCAATAAAAAGTTAAAGAGAGAATTCGCGCGAAAATTTCAAAGAAGCACGATTTAATAAAGTAGCAGCGAGCAAGTTTTGCATGTCAAAAGTCCGAAAGTGTCTCGAGAGCCAGTAACGAACCATGGCAGAGGCTTTGAATGAAACAAACGAGCGATTCCAAGCCGAGGAACAAACGATACGAATGATATTTCCGAAGAAAAAGTTTCGCGAGGCGCGCGCCACCGACATAATCAAGAGCGGTGAAGTTTCTCGACGCGAACTCGCCACTGAAGAAACGAACCTGCTGAAAGAGAAGAAGTCCGTATAACGGACAATGATAAGTCAGACTCGTAATTAGCGGACTTGCTCTCGAGTTCCACGCCAGTCCTGAGGAAACGGCTAGCTGTTTAAGCTTCTTTCTCCCCCTTCTTCGTCCTCTTCTTCTTCCTCTTCTTCTTCCTCTTCTTCCTGTACTTGATGGACAGCTAGAAACGCCAATTGGGCTCTCAAAATCTTGTACCAGATTTTTCCATTTATCTATAGACTCGGTAACTATCAATAAGACCAAGAATTTATGAAAAATTACGAAGTATTAATTTTCCAAAACATTGCTCGATATTAAAATTAAATGATTTATGCATGGTAAACTAAAATTGCGTAAATAAATTGCAATGAATTCTTGTTGGTTGTATTATTATGGCACTTCTCGTTTGGACAAGGGACTCGTCCAATTAAACGAGTTAAAGCCCTAGGGAGGTGGATGACGAATTGCAGCAGACAAGCTGACACATCATTTGGTTCGGCGCGGCTCAGCACCGAAGGTAACTTTGTCTTTGACAAATTAGACTGAATACACCTTCGACAAACTTGACCATTGCGGCTAGGCGGTTAGAGTTCGCGCGAACTTGTCAACTTCAATCTTGTCAAATTCGCTAGACCCTCGATATCGATGAAGCCCAGTCAATGCTCGCCACGTCACCGAACTTCCCTAGCCTTTGACTCATCTTTGAGGTAAACGTTCTAGAAATTGTATTGACGATGAAGCCTACTTTCGTTCCATTTATGTATTTAAACTTATTTCTCCATATTTGTCTTCGTTTTCTACAGTATTTTTAATTGAATATACGTACCAACAATGTGAAAAGAGTTTACAGCACTCTTCCGCGAAAACACACAAAGTTTAGCGTCAACGTCGGTCCGAGTGTTAATTGGAACTAAAATATTTTCCTTCTCGTTGAAGCAGCCTCTCGAACCATTTCCTTCGATTCGTTCCGACGTCGATGAATTAACGTTGCGTTTTTCTTCCGACTGTCTTGTTTGACAACGCACGAAAGAAGGTGTTCCAAAAGTAAAAGACAAATCTTTCCAAGTATCATCGAACAGACAATTTCGCTAATTGGAACATCGACTCATCGTCGTGTTTAATTGTAGAGCCTCGCTTTTATTTCCAGCCGTGGTTTCCCCTCTCTGCCGCTTAAATATCCTTCACGAATCTTTTGATCATCTTAGTAACTTAATCTTATCCTGACTCGGTCACCAAAATAATTCGCAAGAAGTTGGCTTTCTTCTTCAACCAAACTACTATTGTTTCTCCCAATGCGAGTTGGCTTCGCGGAGCGATTTCATCGAGGAAGCCGTTTTCAAGGAAAAGGCTGAAATCTTTCGCGATTTAATCGTAGCAGATAGAAATGGAGACAAAGAGGATCGACAGTGGATGAAATCAGCGAAGAAATTTTCAACGAGAGAAGAACGAGCAATTATTCGCGGAAAAAGTTGTGTGCTGAAATATGCCGAAAGTTTCACGTCCATCCGTGGATTAATGCATGGCGAAATAATCCATCGACATAAATCATCCAAGTTTCACAAGCCGCAGCGTCCTTATGGAAATACAGCGACTACGTCAATTCCGCTTATTCGTTAATATCGTGGAATTTTTGCGCACCATACTACGATACATCGATCAAAGGGATACTTACACCCGGAACGAACCAGGGCGATCCTTCTCTTCATTACCCTCCGCTCGGCTCGTTAATCAACAATATAACATGTCGGTCGAGTAAAAAACACCTCGTTGTGCCAGAGAAAATTCTAGCACACCGTGAAGTCTCTTGTTTCGCGGTCGAACGACGTAGAATCAGATAGCGTTTCATTTATTTCTGGTTTCAATTAGCAACCTGATATGCTGCTGTATTTTGCTAATTAAATATGAAATGATATAAAGGGGAATATACTTGATAATTATTTCGAATTACGGTGGCTCTGTGTACATACCGGTACTCGTGCGTCGTTTGACTTTTTAAAACAGTCGTCTCCTTCATCTATCGTTCGTACGATACAAGTTAATGACTTTGCATCGGTTAATATGTCATCCGATATGAAATTGATATGTAAAATTGCATAAAATACGAGTCAATCAATCATAAGGGGAGGAATTGTTTGATTTATTATTGTACACTATGTTATACAAAAATTTCTTTCCTTCATTTCGATACAGAATCAATTCTTCCTAATTGACTTGCATAATCAATAAAAAATTGGCACGATATGAGAAAGACTGTTTCCAGAAGAGTTTTGTTAATTTGGATATTTCGTATTTCTGTCGGTGAGTATTACGAATTAACAAAATGTTGGTTTATACTTTTACATATTGCATATCGTGGTCTTTAAATAACAGTGTCTAAGAAAAATATTCGTTTTGGAGCAGACGCGTCGGAAACGGTGGTACGTTTCCGTTCGAAGCTTTTGTAGGAACGTACGATGATGAATACTACCAGTTAGCGGTATTGGTATTGGTGTCGAACTCAGGGAACAATTCCACGTGCACGTGGACTTGCATATCGGTGCGGAAACTGCGAACCACCGCAATATTGGATGCAGCAGTTACGCGAAAAGCCGGTCAGCGGGATCGAGATTTATTCGTAAAATTGAGAATTTGCTCGAACGCGACCGGTTAGTAGCTTATATTTCAACGGTGTTCAGACTTCACGGCAACGAGAGCTTCTTTTTTCCTCTTTTTTCCTCTTTTTTCGTCACTCCCATCCGCCAGTTCGCGTTTCCGTGCTCGTTTCGCTCGAGCCGGAAGCGGCTGACAGTTGAACGTTTCCAGTCATGAGACTTGGTTGAATTTTTCTTCCAACATGTAGTTTTTCGATGTGAAACGTTGAAACGGCGGAGCAGAAAATTTATCGTTAAATTTTTAAACCAAATTATTTCGTTCTCATAGTGTACAATCCGCTATGCAGACGTTTCTAATTATGAAATTGATAGAAAAATACTTTCGCTAGATTTCCGTTTATATATTTATGCTCTGATTTTGTGGATTTCTGTAAATCAAAGTTACATGAAGCGCATCTTTGATATTGCAGACACGCGAGGGTATTTTAATAACAAAAATGAAAAATTCTATAGAGACAGAATGAATAAATTGCTAGATAGTAACAGTGGATCTTATATCGAAGATTAACTAACGGAGGAAAGTTAAGAAAGCTGATTGTTTTAAAAAAAAAGCCAGCAGAATTCTCCGATCAACGCAATATAATGTCATTCAAGGTATATAATTTGTCCAATCAAAACTTGGCCAATAACGTGTATTGTTCTTGTTCCAATTTGAATTTAAATTTGAAACGATAATCCGAGTTTGTTCGCATTTCTAAAGAAGTTTCTCGCGACAAAAGCTTTCCTGTACGACTGTATTCGTCGGTATCGAGAAAGCCTCGAGCTTTCTCAACGGTTTCCCGGGGCTGAACCGAAAAGCAATTACGTGGGCGGTTTATACGATACGATGTGCCCGCCCTGGCTGCGGAACGGACGTTGTCATACAGACTCATTCTGTTCTATGCTATTCTGTCTGTAATGTTGCTTTCAGAACGCCATTTTATGATACCGTGTACCACCTACTGTTCTCCTTGATCCGTTTCTACTTCTGTTTACTCTCGCTTCGATCTTATCTTCTCTTCCCTTTCTACTTATTTATTGCCATCCCATTCTAAACGATCATTATGTTTCTATTTTCTCGGATCAGGAACTATACAGAGTCGAAGAAAGAAATGTTCTAGAAAGTGTAATTACCGCAACAGATACTCTTGGATGGTTTATCGATACGGTTGAATAAATATTTAGAAAGAATATCATTATTATCGGTTCGCTCGAGCAAGAATTCATTTCGAAATTTATAATACCCGCTATAATAGACGATCGGTAAAATACGTTGGCGAATAAAGCGCATAATTTCAGCCCGTAATTAATTGTCTGAATAGAGAAGAGAAGAGAAGAGAAGAGAAGGGAAATGATCAAAGCCTATTGAATATGCCTGTCCATATAATTTCTCCTTAATTGACCCAGAACTAACAACGGAACCAGGATAATCGGTCTAATCGATTGAACAGCGATTAAAAAGGTCGTATCACAATATTTCTGCTTTGTTATATCTGTGGAAAAATCGGCCAGCAACAACGTTTAATATCTCGATCGTTCGCATTGCGTAAGGAAACCCTTGAACGATTTATTCGCGATATCATCGCGTCGGCAACCTTTCTTTCAGGGCCGCGAACGAGAAGAAAAAGGCAGTGGGTCCCTGGGGGCGCGCCTTAAACGCTGCAGCATCGGGAAACACGATAAACTACGCTTGCGGAGTGTTGCACGCGAGAACGCGCACTTACGCCTCAAAGAGGCTCGATATAGCCCAGGAAATAAGATAAAATCGCGCGCAAAGGCGTGTACGGGGCGCACGAACCGACGCTTTATCGGGCTTCACCCCGTTCTGCTGCTTCTTTGGAATTCATACCTTCAGCCAGAGGGCTTTTTACCCTTCCTTCCGCGTCCGCTACGCTGCCAAACTCGAATATCCGTTTCCTACGCACCCGCCTCTCCGCCTGTCTTTTCGACTGTAACGGTGAAATTTATTGGCCCTCTGCCACTTCGAAGGTATATTTATTATTTATTATTTATTAAATGGATAAATACGTAGACAAGGATTGCAAATGTGTCAAATTCACTGATAAATGGGCAGGCCGCAAGAAAAAGCCAATCAGCCCTGCAGTCTTACGGACATAAATCGACGTACAATAGCCCAGACAATAGACAGCTGGACATAAAAATGTGTGTAGCTCTAAGTGTTTTCTGTTGACTTAAATGTTTTCTAATCTATCGCGGAGATCGCAATGACAAGGCGATCAGATAATAAGACAATACTTCAGACGAGGAGAGATTAGAGTAGGATAAAGAATTCTCAAGGCGTTGATATCTTTGAAAGATGTTTTGCTAATAAAATGAGGAAGGCTGGACATGATGCTCTATCGTTGATTTATATTTATATAAAGAAGTAGTGCAATAAAAGCTGTACCTCGGAGTGTTCATTATCGATTCGATACGCGCCTGCACAATAGCGTTGAATGTCTGCGACCGTTACTAAAGCGCGGTGATTTGTAACGTCAAAAACTGAGCGCGAAGGGATATTCCGTTTCCCAGAGAAGTGAACAGAAATTGAATAAGTGGTGTCAGGAAATAGTGAAAAGACACGATTACCAGCTGAATATGTTGAAGCACGCAACAACATTTTACGAACGTCGCTACAATCCATTTGCTCGAGGCGAAGGCATGTACAACTGGCTACGAGTTCTACTTTTAAAGCACCCCGACCCGGGTTCTCCTCTTCTTTTACGGCCCTCCCTATAAAGGCAAAGAAGTTCTAGCTTCGACCGTCTCGTCGACGCGACGTTAGGGTATTAAGGCAAGAAAAACCGCGACCGTTGAGGTGTGCCATTATTCTTAACGCTTTGCGATTCAGTCGGCTTCTTGCTAACTTTTCCTTCAGCTTCGAATCTTTACAGTTCTCTCACGAAATTCACCGGTCCGCGTTCTTGACACGGCCATGGAAAGACTTCGCAGTACCTAGAAGCTAGGCACGTTCAATGAAAGATGACAAGATCGCGCGAGTGGGGTGACGAATAACAAGCTATTCTAAAAATTTACAGGATGAAAAGATAAAAGTGGACGACAATGGAAAGCAAATCTTAAGGCAGTTTTCGTTAGGTTTAAGTTAACGTAGACACCTGGTTCACGTATCTAGAATTGACACTACTACAACCCATAACTATGTCACTTTACTCGGACATTATTCAGACATTCATAATCCGATCCTTTACGTCTTTCGTTTAACACAAGAACACGGATCCAAAGACGTTCGATTTGACATAATTCATCCATCGATATACCAGTAACACTCCTTGCTTGTTGATAGAATTTTGACGGTCATTTCGCGAGCTCTGAGCGGTATCACACTTTATCCACCGTAACTTTTTACGTTACTGTGAATTACGTTCCGAGGCCGGCGAAGTCCGGCGCAGAGGCCGATGATAAAGTGGCTGGGATCCGTTGTAAACTAACGAAGAAGGAAAGCGAGGATCCTTGTTGGTTTACTGGCACAGGGCCAAGTGACTTAAATCGTGGCGCGAGACACATCGTCCATGGAATCCTACCAAACTGCGCACCCGTGAACGATCAAGAGCTGCTTCAGGAACATTTTGTCCTATATTCTACGTTTACACGGACCATTGGTGCTCGAAGCCAAAACTCCAGACAGTTGGAAAAACGATATCTAATTATAAAATATTAAATGAAAAATAACATGACATGAAACGTGTATAGAGGATAGTTGATGAAACTTTGTGACAGAAGAGAATAAGCAATGACCAGAGACCAGATTTACGTACATTTTTCAAACGGCGCGTGAAACTGGCGTCGCTGCCAAAGTTTCGGCCCTCGGCGCTTTGAAAAATGTTGTTTGCGTTGGAAATAGCAGCTCGTTAATGCCTTCTGTCGCCCGAAGCTTTTGTAACTCACGGATTTTAATGTTGTTAAGACACGTTTGTCTGGATAAATCAACTCTGTTTGAGTACTTGGACGCTCGAACTCACAATGATGGTCTTAAAGTCATAGAATTAAAATGAACATTACGACCCCCTGTTACATACCATCTTCACATACAAGAGCTTCTTGAAATTCCTCTGACATCTCTACCGTAGAAAGATCTTCCTAGAAAGCATTTGATCTTACAAATTCCAGTCGTTACGGTTGTTTCTTACGAGACAACGCTCGCTCGTAACTTACTCTTTAAACGGAGGACTAAACCACTGTTCAAGAAATAACAGAGGACGGAACAGAGTGAGACGATATATTATCGCGAATTGCTGAAAAAGATCATCGTTCGCCTTAAAATATGAATCCGAGTAAATTTCACGTTGAGACAGTTTAGTTGTTCCTTCCTCTCCAAAGATTTTTATCTTCGTTTTTATCCACGAGCTGAGTAAGAAAAATCCGAGAGAAACGAGACGTTGCTGATTGCTAATTGGTTGATTGCTCGCTGCTACGAGGGCGACGCAATTCTTTTTCCGCCATTTTTAACGCGACGAAGCTGAATCAGTTGTATCGCCCGAAGAAGCGCGCCGACTCGAAGTCGATGATCAGAATGAAATTGGACAGAAAAGGACGCCCCTGATGATTGCAATTGCAGCAAACGGCATTCTATTCTGCGCTGTGAGACGAAACTCTCATTTTCGTTGCGGCAAGAGAATTGCTCCGGGAAAACGGTCAAATGCGCGTTTCGAGCAAGTCAGATATTAGACTCTGAATGGCGGCGCGAGTGCCCTTGTGAACGAAAGAAACACGGAGGAACTTTTTAGCTAACCGTGCCACCGAGCTCACTTCAATTTTCTGAAGGAGCTACCGTCTACGCTGTCAGAATGGTATAAACACACAATTTCTCCGGATATGAAGTATCCACGTGCACGAGTGGCAATTATTTTAAATGGTAAGCTCTAGAGAAGACGGTCCGGAAGAATTCTGGTGACCCTACTACTTTTATGCTTGACACTATTTATATTCGATTGTTCCGCTATTATAACAGCTTTATGAAATTTAATTAATGGAATGTTTGGGTATGATAATCCAATTAAACAGAGGCTACTAATGGCCGGTCTGTTAATTATGCGCGATTATCGTTCACGTCGTTTCACAAGCAAAGTGATTGCATTCGACGCTAAAGTAGCCCCCTTTGATTCGCAATTCGAGCATCCCCCGTAATCCGAGCCCTCTTTCTCTCCACATTTTCCTCGCTCTCGTTCCTCGTTTCTGGTTACGAATGCATCGTGGCACGCGCCACCCCGATTACGCCGCTTCCTCTCATGGCTGTAATTTAGAGATTCAATAACGGAACGGCTTTAGGAGCACGGACAACGATTGTTCGCGAATGGTTCCAGAAAATGGCACACGGAAGTGCAACGCGTCGAATACCATTCCGGGTGAATAATTCACCGGATGCTGCAAGATGTTAACGTTGTTGGCTTAATTGTTGAACGTTGAAACTCTGATTTACAAGAGAAATATTCCATTAAATAAAAATCTTTCTTTAATTACGCTATTCGAAAGAAACGTTTCATTCGACGCATTCGACATTATAGAGCACATTGGAAAGAGTTAGGGGGTGAATAATACACACATGAAAAATGTTAACGATGCGTTGAAAATTGAAATTTTATTTAACAAGGAACGTATCCCATAATAGAATATTATTATAATTTTACTTCATCCTGTAGGAATAGGATGACTTCCAATGCATTTTATAGCGCAAAGACGATGCCTCTTGAATTTTACATGGAAGAAACGATACATTCACCGTGAAAATTAACAATATTCAGCTTAGCAATCTCCAAGATAAATATCTAGCCGCTATTATTACGCCACTATCGTGGATGTAATAGCGATTGGCTGAGAATCGCCCGGACGACTCGTACAAAAATTGTATAATCTCGATCCTGAAGAGAGCACGAGCGGCGCATCGATTTTATCCAGGCTCGAAAGCCACGTCGTTGCACAACGCGTACTGCGATACAGTAGGAAGTGCGTCAAGTCAACGATATTAAGAAATTCTTGTCGCGAACACATCATAAAAGTGCAGCAGACGCAAAACTCGTCCTTAGGACATTTCTCATTCGATAGACTGGCTTTAACGCGCGCTACTTTCCGCACCATTTCTTGGCAACGATCGCTGCCAAGCGTCTTGGAGACTTAACCGCACGCTGTTCGGCGTCGTCTTCTGTTTCGTTCGTTTGAACGCGGTCCTTTCGATGAGGCGCCACATGCATCGCGATGAAAATCGTTGGCTGGGTTAAGTGGTCGTCCTTTGAATAAAAACGTAAGTGGGACGGCGTATATTTTGGGAAACAAATATAGAAACATTTGGCGATCTTTAAATGGAATACCGTGTCGTTGAACCTATTCTGGATGAAGTAGAATTTATTTCCTTAGGAAACAGACATAATAAATTGATATTCTTTGTTTAACCAAAGATGTATCGAGATAAAATAGAGTTTCTTTTCTCTAAAGTTGTAACTTCAGTTACGGTTACAGCAACTTCAGAATACAAATAACAAATTGATGTTCTTTATTTGTTTAAGAATGTTGCAATTCCTCTACGAGTTGTATTGTAATACAGATCTTATGGCAAACTTCACGAATTACAACCTCCTCCTCGATGTCTCATTCAGGAGCGAGCAGGTTTCGAGGGAAGTACTCGTAAGTTAAGACGTTGCATTCAGTGAAGGCGCGACGATAGTCAACTGGAGGCGGAAACGCGAATGCTCCACCCGTTTCGTACGTTATCCGCCCATTCCTGTCCCTGCGGTGACTTTATAACGTCAGAGATACGAGCCACGAGGATCCAAAACTCCGGATAATTCTGGAAATGCTGGTTCGTGTAGTTTTTTCCCCCCCGTTTCCTTTCCTCTTTTATTCCGACAACGACATTTCTGTTCTCTGTTCCTCTACGTTTTCGTTCTCGGAATTGCATCCCATAGTGCGACGAAATGCCACTAGGGGGAGGAATTTTCCTGTTAAAAGAACCATTTAATGCTTTTCGTAACGTTTAATACGTGAGTCGCATCTTTGACCAAAAGTCGACGCATATCCTCGAGAACTGCGACATTTCCTCATCTTCCTACACCTTCGACGAGGAGTTTAAAGCACGAACTTGGCACTTGTAATCACGTTGACGAATACAGGCGAAGAAATATGCAATTTTTTACAAAATAATACAAAGATAATGAAGGTAGAAAATCCTTTGTACCAGTTTTACAAAAAATTATAAGTTCCAGATAGTATTGCAGCGTGTATCTAACTTCTTTTATCAGTATAATATGTATTTCCTCGAATAGCAATGAATAACTTGCCCTCACAAACATACACATCTTTTACATCCGTACATTTTTACATTAAATGGAATTATTTTTATTTTAATATTTTATCTGTTAGATACCATCATCGTAATCGTAATGCCGTGTACAAAACGCTTGAAACATTTTTATCGCAATTCAATAATCCTTAAACGTATTTCATGTTTTTACATAGATTAATACATTGAAAAACAATTGAAACCGATTGATATAAAATATAAATGGTCTTTCATTGAAAAGCAACCGCGTTGATTATTCTAACCGTACACTGTCTCTGTATTACGATTCTGCTGACATATTCATCCACGCCGTTATTCGAGATTTACCGGACACGAATTCCGGAATATCGTATGCGATATAATACTCTCACGGCAAATAGAAGTGCCAGCTGCTTTGTTGCATGCCGGTGAAAATAATTCGTATATTCCCTGAAAAAATTAATTTCATTCGAAGGGGAGGGGTTGTACAATGGCCGGGAATAACGTAGTTATTGGTTGAAACGCGGTCCCGAACAGAAATTCGACGGCCAAGCCGCATATGGATTTGTCATTCGATTATGCCGGTAATTCGACCAGCTCGCTATTGCAGTTTTGTACAACGCGATCGAGGGACCGCAAAAATATTACACGAAATTATGAATCCAGCGCTCCAACCAACCACGTTTTACTAACGACCTGGTCGTGTTAAAATCACCGATGAATGTGGATTTATTGATTCATCTCGCATGAACTCTCGCGTTCTTTTGGATTCGGGTTTTTTATTTACGTCAGGCGATTGTAGAAACTTCAATGGTGAATCGGATTTCGAAGAGCAAGTAGTTATATTCATGCGTACTGCATTGTAAACAGACAATGTCTATCTTTT
Organism: Bombus pyrosoma; assembly: GCF_014825855.1. Taxonomy (NCBI): domain Eukaryota; kingdom Metazoa; phylum Arthropoda; class Insecta; order Hymenoptera; family Apidae; genus Bombus; species Bombus pyrosoma. The sequence continues at coordinate 10,343,109 of NC_057773.1, read as the reverse complement.
CTTCTTTTTTCTTTTTCTCATTATAAAAATTTAATTACAAATCCAATTATAAGAATTCCATGGTCAGGGGAGAAAAATGCACGATTCGTTGCACGTTAGGAAAATTATGCTCTCTGTGCAATTAAGAACGCTAAATGTTTCAAAGGCGTGGAGATAGGTTTGACGGCGAGTGTTAATAAATATGTCGCGGTCACATGGAATGGCGTGCACCTTGCAGCGCTGTACGAGTCCGTAGGGTCAGACACGAACGAAGCCGGAGAAGCCCCACGCTACACGATTAGTTAAGTCGACGTCCACCTATATAAAGCGTTATACAGGGTGTAGAGTTTCACGTTGGATACAAATATGTCACTGAGATATATCTGTTGTTAAAAACTGTGGAACTTTGGTAGATATTATGAATAACCATGACGGCTGTTTGAAACACTTGCATAAAATATTATTGATAAAAGCTGTGATAAAATCAATAAGAAATATATGAACTAAATAAAAATTCGATGAACATACAGAGAATTAATGTTAATGAATATTTGATAAACAGGGCCGTAAAAGATACGAAGCGAAACGTATAAACCAATAGAGTTTTCATCGAAGTAAAAGGCAGCACGAACAGAATTCTTATATTTTCCAATCGTCGCCATTCCCATCGAATATATTCTAACAAAATTCGCGGAGGAATAGACGGTGTTTGCCAACTATTCTTGACACCTGTGTGAGCATTCGATATTTTTCTCAGCCTTATCCAAGCACTGACAACTTATCTCTTTAACTTCAATCTCGTGAACCGAACCTCTTGTCGTTATAGTGGACTGGAACCGTCGAAGCGATGTAACCTCGCGTAAAATCTATGGATCTCCACTCAAACCGCACTGTTGATGATCCAAGTACCCTTTCGAATAGAGTTCCTCGAGTTACAACACAACGGTGATTTAAAGGGAATAAATTTTCAGAATGTAACCAGGCGACACCCGCAAATTCCACACATAACAATGTCAACATTGACGATGTACAGCAGCTGCACGCCGATAAAGTAATTTTTTATTTTATTTCCCGAGTGCATACAGAGAGCGTTGTTCGATCTTTTGCAATTGTCGATCGAAGCCCTTCAAATCGACTCTGCCACGCGGAAAGTATTGGATTTTATTAAACGACCAACGAAACGGTGCTCGACTTTCCTACGTCGACCACTGCACGTTGTTCGACTGACTTTCCCATGCACTGGTCGGCGAAACTAAAAAAAAAAAAAAAAAAAAAAAAAAAAAAAAAAAAAAAAAAAAAAAAAAAAAACGAAAATAAAACAAAGGAAAAGGAGAAAGACCTAAGCGTCTATAAACTTTTAAGGGCACTTCAGGCTTCCAGAAACTCGTCGCGTGGTTTACTGCGATCGCGAAAGAAGGTTTTGCGCTCATTTCGTATCCGTTGAAACCATTTGCACGAACTCGCAGAAATTTACGATTTTTACTATACAGATCCTCAGTGTTTTCTCTTCCTCCGCGAACCAACGCCCTCGAAGAGTGTTTAATAACGAACCTCCATTTTTGCCGCGGCTCTATTGGTAAGAACACGGGAAAGAACTTACACTTTCTCATCGTTTCAGTCGAAACAAAAGTAAATTTAATTCTGACGAAGGAAAAGCTGGAAAATGAATTGAATTTAGGCTAGTTTATGGTTCCAAGGTCGTTCTTTTTCCTGTGAAACTAAATATATTCGAAACTATTGCGCTGAGTATCACAGAATTGAAATTCCATGGCAGCGTGAAAAGTGGATTAAATAAGAAATCCTCGTCACCCGGAGTAACTTAGCTCATTGGTGACAAAGATAGACGAGAACAGATGAATTTCGTGGATGGAATACACGAACGTTTACCCCGTAAAATCCAGCAATCATAAGGAATCAAATGCACTGCGCCGGATCGAGATTGCCATTGAAGATGTCAGGCAACGGTGTATGGAGCAAATGCCACGTGTGCGTGGAATAATTCATGAGGTGGAAAACGTTGGTCGACTGTTATGATCGTCATGAAGCTCTGAAAGGGATTCTTTGCAGTGGAAAATGCGCGGTCTCCAGTCAGACACAACGAGATGAGACTGATTCTCGTCTAGGCTGTTATTTACTTCGCCCCGAGGCACGCGCGTGCTCCTCTAAAAGATACATTCCCCATACAGATCCCTATCTCTGCGGTTATTAATTTTTTCAGAATACAGATGACAGTAACCATTATGACAAGATGTTGTTGGAAGGTACTATGGGTTTTTGGATTAACCGTGACGTGCACGTGAGTACGTAATTATCTGTATTATGATGCTTGTTATTTTTATGTAAATGACACGTTTCAATTAATCTAACATTTAGGATTATCAAATAATTTTAAATTCATGATACAATATTACTTATGGCAAGTAATATGTTGGCAAGTTATGTTGATTATATGATATACATGAGATCATATATGGATCTCTTAATCTGAAGTCTAAAGTTACCTTGGCCAACATATCTAGTACTTCCAAACGTGGATGCACGTAAATTGATCGAAAATCGTCCCAAAGTAAAACGCTATCAAGGAAGCCCGATCGGAATTTCTACCCGACCAGAAGGTATCCCAAAGCAGAATCGAACACAGTCGATATCCGTGCTCCGTAGAATCGAGGAAGATCGCGATTGGAACTTAATCCTCCTGCATGCAGAAACTACCTTGCGCTTCTTCGTTCCTCAGTTAACAGAAGCAATTAAAACTTGTCCAATATATTCCATGTAAGTCTCATTTACTTATCCGACGAGTGGAATTCCACGCGTCAATGACTTAAGAGTTTCCCAAGCGAACTTCTTGTCTGGAGTATACTTAACGATTTTACTCTCTAAATCGTATCTACGCTTCTAATGAAAATTTAACTGCAACCTCGTAACAGGTACGACAATGGTCCCCACCTTTCTCTTCTCTTTACTTCAAAGTTACGCTCTCGTAACAATTTCTGGAAACAAGTGCTTAAAGAGAAGTTACGTCTGCCACGTCTGCCACGTCTGCCATGGAAGGATCGCTATTGTATCGAGCACTCGATCCTATTCTCCTTCGAGGAAGGCAGGTTGATGTGTTATGTAGGTTCAGTGGAGTGGAAGTATCGGCAGAGGTAATCCAGGTAACTGTCAGCCGTCGTTCGCGAGGCGTTTTCGCACGGATGCAAACAAAGGCAGTGCTGCTACTATAGATGCTTTGAGAGCAGGTGCTTGTAAATTTGCGGCTTTGTGAACGCCATCGTCCTCCACTCACAATCAGTGGATCGTAATACCTGAGAGTGGATCGAAACACTTCACGATGCGGGTAGGTCCTGAACTGAACACGTTTGGATAGGTCACGTACCAGTCTGGAAATTTGATTATGCCGCTAAAACTGATTTTGTCTCGTTTTTCATAGCTTCTTCCACGAATCAGGTTTTCGCCGGGAAAGACGGTCGTTTGCTTCTATAGCCAGCTAGTGTCGTTTGTCTACGTCCCCCTTGGTTCCTCATAATCACTTAGCGTTTCCTACAGAGACGTTCTGATGTCAGCTATTTATCTGTTTCATCTAAGATATCGCTCGGTTTGTCCAACCGTACGACGCGTGCGTGTTTTGCCTTATCTTTAATCTTTTCCGTTGAAATGAAGCAGCTGCTGTTCGAGATTATTAATTTAATTTTTCGAGACTACGATAATGGGATTGTGCACGCGGTTTGGTTTTAGCTATTACCTGGCGAATGATTTCTCCAGATGTATAACGGCGCGTTGTGCACACGCGATGTACGACGTTTTAACGAATACTTCACTTGGAAGATATTGCTTCCAACTTTTTGTACGACTCGTTGTTATTCGAGTGAGCTTCGCTTCAACCGCTAATTGGGGTAATTGTTCACTGCACGCCTCGTGAAAAAACCTAACATCGATCCGCACTCTCCATCATTTTATGCCGCTATGGAAATGAGGGTTTTACAAAGATCGATAGGATTATTCGAACATTTCGATTCTGAATTTGTTGAAACTACCACCTTCAGAAATTAGGATATCGAATCTTTCGTAAGTTTTCATTTTTATATACAATTATCTTAATAAGATTTCGCATATGACGATAAAATAAAATAGATATTTAGATACGTTGCGTCTCTAATAATTCAAGACCCTTTATGTCTACTGACAAATTTTACAGCAAAATCAATTTTAGGAAGGGAACGAGGCTTCCCAATAGATACAATATAGTCAAAGGAAACGGGAGAAACTATTTAGCAAAGTTTCGCGATAGAACGATACGTGTAACTAGTGGTTAAATGATTTAACCGCGAGGCAGCTTTCGAATGCGAACGCGGTTCGCCGGTTGAATACAATTTGGTTTGTTCGTCAAAGGCGATAAGCCAGTTGCCTTCCCTTTTCAGCGAGGCAATCCGGCGACGCGGCAGTCGACTTCGAGAAACCAAGAACGCAGATTAAACCAGATCCAACCAGTTGGCAGTTCCCGCGAGCGAATTTTCAACGATGAAAGCAAACAAATCTTAGTAAACCAGGTCGCGGTGCTGTAGAATTTTCCAAATCGAAGCCGTTTGGATTATCCTGGCGAAAAGCTCGTAAAACGCGTCCTGACGAGAAACGAAATCGTGTGAAACCATTCGTGAAGTTTATTGTAAGATGGTATAATTCGTATTCTTAGAACCTCTTAGTATGGGGAGAAAATTATAACGAATTGTTCACAAGTCATATGTTATTTATTTTATAGAAATATAAAACTAATATGTTTCTGGAAAAAAACTATTGCAGTATTATATATGTTAATGCGAATGAATACTAAAAATAATTGTTGCTCTCTTAAGATACAAATATCCGAGCGAAACATTTTTAGCAACCAAAGCGTCTAAGTACGCCAGAATCATTCTACTGCGCTTTTAACACGACTTGCTATCGAAGACAAGAAATATGAAAACTCTTCACGAAGTATTTAATTTTTCGTGGTATTTTCGACATATGTAAAGTGCGTGATGATTCCAATGCAAGACCTATTCTCAGAAACGTTCTTAAACGTTCAAAAGCGTTCCTGTTCAAAAGCATATCGTGCCACAAACTATGCAGCCGAAACTTCAACATTGACTGCGATAAGAACGTTGTTTATAGAAATATTATCTTCCATTTCTTATCCCAGCTTTTCAACATACCTCGAAACAGCGCCAATATGGAGAGACCGAGATACGGTCAATCCCAAAGAGGTTGACCGCTCGAAAATCGACGATCTTGAAGCTGTGCGCCGCAAGCGGAATCTCGATAAAAATGCCACGTCGCCGATATCAGTCATCGATCGACAATGAATAATGCATGCAACGAGGCACGTGCAAACGACGAAGCAACAAAGAGGCCAGTTTGCGGAGAGTTCGATGCTCAAAGTTGCTTCTTGATCTCAGCGATTTCCCCAGGATCGACAGGAAGGTCGGTAGCTCGATGCATAAAATGCACGAGGGCGTGACATCTGACACGTCTTAGGCTGTGTTTGGGCCGCATCAGTTATTTAAGGATCGTTTGCTATGCAGAATCAAAGTTCCACGACTAGTGCGCCTCGAAATACCTTTCGAATTCAGTCTAAGAGTACTCCACGACCAAAAAGAAAGTTTCTCTACTTTGCCACTAGTTGCAACCTCGTCGAGTCAACCGCGAGATACGTCTTGCGAAGCTTATTGCTCGCGTGGCGGTTCAGCTTCTTTTTCCCCGACGAAACGAGAGACGCTGAACATATGTTTAGTTGGGAAACTCGATATTGAGAGTGATTTTAACGAGGCAAGCTACACAGTTAGAATTTCTTTATTCTTCGTTCTAGACAGTTTCAAGATTTATTTTTTGTTCGGGCAACTCGAAACTGAAAGCTCGTTTAATTACAGGCCTCTTCATCTCTCTCGTGAAAGATTTGTAAGTTCGTATATATATACATTCTTTTGTGTTTTTCCGTTAGTTTCGTGAAGTCGAGAGATAAATTCTACGAGCATACTCGAGATTCAGTTATGAGTGTTCTGCAGTTAGAATTTGATTTCTGGCAGCTGCTTATTTCTTTCCTTTGAGGCTATCGCACAGTTCTCGATGTTTGCCCGTGATCACGAATATTCTAACGGAAAATTTGCTGATATCGGAGTCAAGCGAAGCCGGATTTCACTTTGATGTGGAAGTTGTTTCCAGCTATGGTAAATATTGAGAACCAATCCAATCCGAGGAAATTGATCTCTGCGACGATTACAAGTGGAAATTCATGCAAAATATACATAAGCGTACATATAAACCTATCCAACAAATATTATGAGATCCTATGTAATCTATCCGCAGGTGCTTGCAACCAAAACTCCTTTCCGTTTCGTGGTAATTATCAATTTATTATTAGTAAACTGTGTACTGAGAGCATTAATTTGTGGTTGTATGCACGTTACGTTGAAGATTCGCCACGCCTGCCCTCTCCAACCAGGGATTTCTCCGGAGAACGATGAATCTGCGAGTGTAAGAAAAGCACGCCTTCAATCTTCCAAAATATGAATCATGAATTTTACATCCAGTCAGCGTTACTCGATGATTGTTCGACGTTTCAATTATTCGCGAAATCTATACGCTACGCTAGCGTATTTTTATCAAGGATCAAATTTTCAACAGCGTAACGATTCCCAAATTGTTTTTAATCGATTTTTGAGATTTAAAAGATTTGTAGAAAAAATTGATGAGGTCTATTAATAGAAAGGAAGCAAAGAGAAAATATGATAGAACATTGTTTACTTGTTCGTAAAAAATAAATTACACAAGAGTTCTGATTCCAATCGTGTATAGCGTGTCCTGTATGGCGTTAACGCGGTGTAAAAGCTCTCGTGCTCGCGACTTGTTCTAATGGAAGTGACGAGTATCTGCGCGGGCAGACATCTTTCAATTTCTCGAAGAGCTTGAAAGCGGGTTGTGGCGACGATCCAAGATTCGAACAAGACACCGCCTAACAGTGTGCGCGACTAGTTAAGAGCATTCTTGTTGACGTAGCCGAAGTGCTTGTCTGGGTTCTGCGAACGAGCTCTCTCCGGAATCCTAACTGCACGTCCGTTCTACAGGTTTCGAATTTTGGACACTTGTAGGTCCACGATGAAATCGGACCTGGAATCGTGTTAAGTTGAAGCCCCTTTCCTCTTCAACGAAGTTGCTCCGTCGAGCTCGATTAACGCAATTAATCTTGTTAACGAGAAGAAACTTTCTTGCTCGGATGTATGTAGTTAACTGTAATTAATTTCAAGAGATAGATCGTCGTTTGCATAAAAGGAAGGAGATTATTCGTTATTCTTGATACACTTAAAGCTTCTTGGTCCGAGAATTATATCTACGTTGGAAGAATAACTTTGATAGGAACTTTATACGTGGCTTTTATGATTGAAATTGTTGTAGGAATACTATATGAAGATCACAAAAACAAGATACCTATTTTCGTTGATTTCTTAACTTCGATGCCACATGGACAACGTACTAGATCCACAGATACAAGTTTCCTGAAAACAGGTGACAAATTTAAGAAATTTTATAAACGATCAAGCAAAGATTCATGTTGGAAACGATCAGTAGGGCGAAGAATATATATTTGATGACAATTTAAAAATCGCTTATCAAGTATTTCATTTGTCGTGTTCGCTCATAAAATCGATTTTGATATTATACAATCGATTGACAACCTATCGAATCTTAAAATTATTTCCCTGTAACAAATAGAAAATACTATATATCGCGTTCTTCACCTATAGCTTTCACATATTATTACCGGGGGAAATTATGTCTGTACAGATGGACAGAAATGGACGATCTCTCCCTCGGTATGTCCGCAACATTGTCCCCGATATTTTGTTAGAACCACACGCTCGACAAGTCGTGCAAATTAATTAATGGAACGACGCAAATTTCGGTAGGGGACAAATTCGAGCGAATGTTCCAAGTATAGAACAAGCCGGCCGCGCATCACTGACAGTTCGCCACTTTGGCTATCTGACCAATTAGCTACATGATCTGCATTCTCTCTCCTCTCTGTTTAGGTTGACGACGCTTAGACACGTCGAGCGTCTCCTCGACATCTCCGGTCGTCCGTTGTTCCGTTGTCCCTGGAGCGCAATAATGAACTAACTACGGTCACTAAACAACGGCTAATACAGCAAGGACAACGGTTGCTGCCTCTACGTCTACGTAGCTAACGCACAGCTTAGCGAGCTTGTTCTCTCTCTCTCTCTCTCTATGTCTATCTTGTTCGTCCTTGTTCAGTCTGTATAATTACGTAGTTGGTGCGTGCGCGGTTCATTGGTGACGCTGATTGATGCAGTTACGCTTGCGACTATTGTAATCGCGCCTAGTCGCTGCTGATGTATAATCGTTGGAAGCTAACTCCATTGGCTCGCGGGGTTACTCGAAATTATTGATCCTTACGAAATGTATTGTAATTCAGGTTCAAGTTATTTGGGTCGTTTGGGATTTTAATTGGTGCGAATAGAGCCGGAGAATTTGATTATATCTTGATCTGATGTTACTTTGACCCGTAAGAATATCCATTCAGGTTAATGTAATTATACAGATTGGATACTTCACTCTCGGATATTCCATTAGCGTGGATATATGCAGAGAAGATTGGTATTTATCTGGATATCTCAAGATGCTAATTTGAGTTTACTTAATAATTCAGACTGAATTATTTTGGATATTTTAAGAGCACATACGAATTACGTTGTGTCCAAAATTTGTGTATCCTGCAGTTACTGGATATATATTCGTTTTAAGGAATTATTCATGGTTTACGACGAACATCAGAGATGTAATTGACAAGTGAAATTTTCCCACTAAAAGTTATTCTCACACCAAGTTGGAATCGATTTCAAGCCACTGAATTGGGGAAGGAAATACGTTTATGCACCGAGTCGTCACGTTTTCGGTACTAATGCTTTTCCTTACACGTATTTATAGCACACGGGTGCGATCGTTTAAGGCAGATACTGGCACAAAGGGGAAATTCATCGGTGAAACAAATTACTTTCCCGTGCAACGTACTGGGGAACTTTCCGCTATTTACTCTTTTTAACGCTTCGTAGGTGGAGGCTTGGCTCTGTCCTTTGTCTGTTGGTGTCCAAGAGCAAGTGTCTTCGAAAGTAAGACAAATACCTCGGCTACACCCGTGTACGTGTTAACTCAGCTCCCACATTGCTCTCGACGTTGCCGTCGTCGCCCGTTACCTTGCAACTTTTCCCTCAACTGCGTCAATTTCTCCTCATGGCAACTTCTTTTCTTCGCAATCTCCTCTCTCCCATGTCTTGTTTCTTTCCACGTTTTTCTCTTCGACTCTACTTTCTGCTGTTATCTCAGCTTCCTCTCTCTCTTTCTCTCTCTCTCTCTCTCTCTCTCTTACATTGTCTTTCGGACTAGTTTGTACCATTGTCGATTAATTATACTCCAGTTATATGTCGTAAACAACTTTCCCGTTTATTTCACGACTTTTCCTTCATATATAACAGAAACTCGTTCGTAGAAGGGAATAAACGGTTCGAATATTAAGAGAGAATAAAGTTACTTTCGCAATATACTTTCTCAAGCAGGAATATTATCCAGCTGCAGACGGTAAGTTTCATCGTTGCGCTTTGACACTTAAACCGTTAAATGTTTTGAATACCGCTTAAGTTTCCCGGTCAGAAGTTCTGAAGCCAGATTTCTCCGCGGTTGCTTTGAGAACTCGTGCATGGAATACGTTTCCTCTTAACGCATAATTCCACATGCGCAATGTTCGTAGCGGTTCATCTGATATTTTCAAAGCCAAATTTTACCGTTTTTCTGACGGATCTCCGTATTTGTGATTCCGAATGTAATAATATTTTTGAAAAAATCCTTATCGAATCGAACGTACAATAAACCAAAGAGCTTCCCACTCTATAAAAAGTGCCCATAAAAGAAGTATTAATGTCGGAAATATCGGTGAAATCATCACTGAGAAATTTTCTCCTGAGAAACAATCATAGACCCTTTTACCAACGAGAGAAGAAGCAATTTCATCCATTTATTTCGTCCTCCAGGAATCCTCGATTTCTTCGTCCAGTTTTCCACGTAACCCTTTTATCTTCAAACTCCATGGAAAACTGGCTTTATACCAAGCAGCGCCGCACGGTCTTCGTAACACAACGGTTATCGCCTCGAAATGACGTACGATCGTGGTTCCTGCGTGAACGTGAACCCGTTCCGTGACCACGGACCAGACCAAAAGATCACCGACCCGCGATAGCACCACTTCGAGATACACGCTAGGTAGCCACTCGTGTTTCACCTTTCTTTGCTGGCTGGAGGGATGAAAAATAGGACAGTAGCTTCCGGACCGTAGAAATTACGGTCAAAGATAGGAAAATGTATGCTACGATCATCGTTAGTCTCGCGAGAATACGTTTATTCTGTTAAATCACCTACCCACCGAACATTTGTAACAAACGCTCGAAGATGTTTGCGAACGTTTGCAGAGAAACATTTGTGAAGTATTCTTGGACAAACAAATGTTTTGAAGCAAAAATCCATGCGGGAGCATTTGTCATCGAATTTTCTTCGGTGTATCTATTGACACTGCCACGAGCGTTCTCAAGTTTTCGAAAGTCATCCACAACTCTTCGATATTCGTACGTACTTAGGTGTGTTAACATTGTGATTGTGAAAGGGTGAAACATTAGCAAACCTACGCAAACATCTTGCGCAATCGATGGATTTAGCCTACTTTAAAAGGAGAGAAACGGGCAGAAAACAGGGATACTACAAGAACATAATTCGCCGTGAGTGGATGGATGAAAAGTTTTACCTATCAATTCTAGCATCGGCGCGTGAATCAATAGAAAATGGGATAGGTTGCAGGGTGGGGAAGAAAAATCGCGAGAAAAGGCATTCGTCGAAGCGAGCTCGATAAAGCGAAATCGTCCCGTGGAAAGGCGACACGATCGTTGCCAGCGTGTTTGAGAAAAAACGGTCCATTACACCACCGACAACGCGGTCCTCGATCTTTCACGGTCTGCAAGCTTCTCTTTCGATTCATCGATGGTCGTGCGCGACTCGACCTATTGCCATTTCCACCAAACGGTGTTTAGGAGTTTTTAATGCGAGCGGAGACGATGTTCACCTCAGGGAACAGTCGACGGTTCGGTCAACCGTTGCGAAACGGATTTCTGTCAGTGACGTTGATCAATGCTTTTCCCAGCCTGATCGTTTAGCGTGTTCCACTTGGAGAGAGGAGTAGATTATGGATGTGCCTGGCAAGACATTCGACGAGCGTCCGAGATGACAGGAATCGCTTACCAAGCAATAATAACTGAGTTTAGACGTCGCATGGTCGGGGTTCAAGTTTTGGGCGCGTAGTCGGGCCAAGTGAACTTGCGCTACTGTTACGAAGTCTTGTGTCGGGAAAGTAGATTATAGACATAGTTGGTGCAGGTTGGGATAGATGGGTACTTAAGCTGATTTGAATTGCTTACGGGGTGATAATAACGATTTAGCAAGTGTCTAAGGGAAACCGGAGGAGTCGAGGAAGTTGTAGTTTTCGTTGGAGAAATTGATTGTTGATGTAGCTGATAAGACGCTAAATGGATGGCTTGATTCGAAAGTGCTAGTTATTTAACCTGGTATAAGAACAGTGTAATTGATACTTAATTCAAAGATAATTAATTTTGTAAGAAGTTATCAAGCGGATCGTGAACGTATCTGATTAGACGTCGAATAAATAATTCACTCTGATAGAATTATTTGACTGTCAACAGATAATATTGAAAGGTATTTACAATTTAATCAAAGACAAGATTAATTTGCATGTTTTAAGCGACCAAGGCCCGAGGCTTTTAAAGACGCGAGTTAACGAGATCAGCTTTTATTCGCATGGAATGAAACGCATTTCTATAGATTCTCACAGAACGTTACTACTCAGGTACCGATAAATTCGTTGACTTGAATTCGTGGTGAATAGCTGACGAGCCCAGAAAAATTCGACCGAAGAATTCTTCGATCGATCACTTATTCCCACTGCTCGACATTTATCGATCTGCTAGAGAGGCGTCGGTCGGCTCCGCGATCGTCGCCAGCGTCGAGATTTAATCAGGAGCATCGAATTCTTGGAATGACGTCGCAGTCGAGTCGCACAAGAAGCTGGAAATTAGTTTACGCTGCTCAGCGACGCATCCAGGTAAGAAAATCCGTAGCTGTCTCTTTAAAATTCGTCGGAGCGGAATGGAATTCCTCTCGAGGAAGCATTGGAACTGCATGGTCTGTTCGCAAATGCCGGATTTGTCAGATTCTCGTTTTGACAGAAGCAGGCAAGAATTTTAAGTAGAATAAGTCGGTGTAACGTCGGCCGAGTCGACTTTTTGAACGCGATTCTCCCACAAGAATATAAGGACGAGGCATTTTTAAGTTTCAAAAATGTTCTCTCGCTTTGAAGACTTCTTCTCTCCGAGTCTCTTAAGACGTCATCCTCGGTTCTTGGAAGAGCGATACACGTACTTTAATCTCGCGGAACGGAAATCACGTTTCAACGGCTACGACCTCGGATTAATTACATAACTACGCGGGAGAACGCAAGAAGATGGTTAACCTGTCCACGACAGTTTCTCCCTTTTGTAACTCTATCCGTTTCGAGCGGTCTCGTGTGTTTGAGCAAGACGAAGAAACGTCACGGCGCGCTTCGAGCAGCCTTTTGTTTCGATGTGCGGCCCGGCACGGCGCACAAAGGTGCACACGAATGGCAAGAAAAAAAGGAGCAAGAAGGAGGAAGAGGAAGAAATGGGGGCGGGTGCACATTACGATGATGAAAGGGATTCACGCGAGCTCGGTCGAAACTCCGGGTCCTTTCACGCGCCGCCATTGGAAAGGGAGTCAAGAGACGGCGCGGATTAAACTTACTTCAGCGTCGTGCTTAATATCCGCCTGTATTCTTGCTACCGTTCTCGCGTATATTGTCACCAGCCGACGGATACCGGCTCCGATATCAGGTATCAGTTGACGCGAATGAAGGAAAATTCGTGAACCACGCCTAATTCTGAGACGCACGGATCCGATAAGGGTACCTCAGCAGAGCCGACATATTGTGATTATTTCACGAATAAAGATCGTCGAGGATTATTGATTCGAACAATGTCTGATTCGGTTGACCTGGTTTATCGAGGATGTTAGCAGACACGAAAGAAGCTGGGCGAAATGCTTCAAAATCTTTTTATCAGCGAGTAATAATTATGATTAACACTAGAACTACCGATAGTTAACACGAATCTGTTTCTACCACAATCAGTCAAAATGACTGGTCTTTAAAAATACGTAATGATAGAATATTTTTATATTTTTCGATTTATTACTTTCTTTCAGAAGGAATTCCATGTTATGTAGTACACTTTTGGTATTATTAATCCAGCTGGGACCATGATCCCTAAACGAGGGTTGACACATTTATAAAATTTATAAAATGGTACAGCCAGTCGTTTTGACTGGTGTGGCATTTCTAGTGATAGCATCTGGCGATCTAGCGATCGATCCGGAATTTTCCTGATAGCTGATATCTTCATATTGAATGATACGCAGTAAAAATTTAAAAAACGAAGTTGTACGAAACAAGGAAACTGATTAATTGGGGTTCGATAAACAGATTGCAGGATACTTTCACACTTTGACAAGTACCAGCCATTTTGACTGGTATTGGTATAAGTAGCCTTGATATAAAATTATTTTCAGTTTGAATACATAAAAAATAAAATAAAATTCATTATATTATTCTTTTAGTTATCATTGAAAAAGTCATTACATCATTACGAAGAAAGATACAACATGAAGTAGGAATTTTAAAATAAAATTGTAAAACCAATCAATTTGACTGGTGTGGTAGTTCCAGTGTTAAAATCCAGGTTACAGTCTTTCGTGTAGCTTTATGCGAGGTAGCTTAATAAATAGTAAGAAAGCATTGCCATACTAGAAATTCTATATAATTCCGCGTAACTTTCTTCAAATATTTCCATCATCCTGCGTTCTTCAAAGTAACTAGAAGGATACATTTGAGGTATAGGACGTGTAAGGTGTCAAATGAATACTCGGCATTTTATTTAACATTTTGTTTATTAACTCGACTGGCAGCTTCTTTACAACTCTCAACTCGCGACTCGTGCTATCGACTGTTTACTGACAATTGCTTAGCGACAATTGCTCACTGACAACTGAACTGTTAATCCGCTTTCTTCCCTTTTGTCATCTTTCGATATTCCCTCTACGCACGTGTTCGTAAGCGTCCACGATCGTGGTCACGTACGTCTTCTTCCGAGTATTTGACGGAAGGACCAAAGGGATATCTATGGTCCATTAGGCCTGTCGGCACTTACGCTTTATCGCGGCCTCGTATATGTTTCGTCGTCCTTTCATAAACAGTCTTCCAGGGATGTTGTACTATGTACCGACGAGACTGTTGGAATGAGAGTTGTTCTCTACGGCCTAGTGCCGCTACACATTAGTCGACATACATCAGAAAGAAAGAAGTCAGATACATTAGTACTGCTCATTAATTTGTCAACAAGTTTGATCTTTGATATTTTTCTGTGCGATAGTCTCATATATGCATTTATTGGGATAATCCAATAAAGTTTAATATTGCTCCTATATCTTGTTTGAAGTATTTTCATTTTATTTGACGTATATAGGCCTGGTTTTAATAGGAACTCCATGCGGCCTCGTAGTAGCCCACTTTCCTGTGATATCGATTTACGATCGAGATGTCTAATTTCGTAACTTAGGAGAGCACCGATTCGAGAAATATTGGAATGTAGGAGCAGCAGAATAAGACGTTGCTTGATATTCTATCCGAAAAGCGGAAAGTACTCGAGAACTCCATAAAGGTTCGTGACACGGCCACTCGCAATAAGGTCCTCGATACCCCGAGGGATTTGCCTTATCGATTTCGCCGAATCTAATGAAATTTGCGACCGAGTAGAAACTGCCGTTCCTACGTGGCAGCGTTCCATCAATTGAATCGGTCCCCAAAAGACGCCGGTCTTCGGTCAACTTCTCAACAGTTCGATAAAATAACGACCGAATCGAGATAATGAAATCTGTATCCGCCCCCCTAACGGACGATTCCGCGCATATGATTGTTTAAATTTCTCAGACATTCAGGTTTACAGGTAGCTCAATCATTTTCGACAAAATTCAATCAGCATTAGAATGCGTTTCGATAGTTAATTTACAATTGTAATTTTCGACATATATAGAAAAGATCAATTTAAGAATCTAACGCTCAAAATAATTAAACTTGTTGTATATTGCGAAATGCTAATAACCTTGAACGCGATAACGAAAGAATAAGAAAATATCACGTACTTTAGGTTCAGCCAGAAGAAATATCAGTGACGAGAAGATGATTCGAATAGACCTATGATAGAAGATCAAAGACGTTAAAGACTTTCCAGAAAAGTCGATTTATTATCGTTTCCACGATGACACGGCATTTTTCACAGACGCTTCTAACCAAATCCACCCGCATCCAGCCAACGAACGTCCATTGTACTATTTCCAGGCGGATCGATGAATTCCCGTCGACGAGTTGAATTTATCAGAAGCAGCCGAGACGATCATCGATCCTGTCAAACGAATCGAAACTGCGTTACACGCTGCGTTGGACTAATTGTAGAAACCAGCCGTGTCCGCGATAATTCGATTGGCCCGATTGAACGCCGTTTCTAGCCTGGATTCACGCGACAATTGCACAAAAGCTCTTTCACGTGGTTCTCCAATCGCTCATCACCAAGGAAGACCAAACGACGAATAGGTTCGAGTGCCTCAGCTCGAAGGAGCAGAGTTTCTTCGTGTGTGAACGACATCTGGAACCGCTCTTCCTTTGTGCACCTTCTCTGAGCAACTTAAAACGTCTCAACTCTTTAGTTTTCACCTCAAGAAACTTGGTTTCACGCTGAGACGCGTCTTATTCTTTCCTTTGTTGCGACCCGTGAACTTTTATTCCTTAAAAATTAAAAATAAAAAAACAAATCGAACAATAGAAGGCGGGCTGGCTGGGTTGCGAGATTAAAGCTGCATTCTTATTGAAGGAGAATTTAAAAGATTGTTTTAGAAAGCGACATTATCTTTAACTGATCTTTGACATGATAGAATTTATCGAGGTAGACCACTGGGAGATAAAGTTAGAGGAGATGAAGGTTAAGTCCAGGATCGTAAAAAGGTAGTAAATTAAAGATCTGTCTCTGGAGGAACTCTCCTAGGAGTAGGTCCTTAAATAAAGCCAAGGTCAATTTTTACCATTTGTTTTAGACTGTCGACGACTTTTCAGCAAGTTTTGCCTTCCCTTTCATTCCTGCGTGAGATTTAACGTCACCGGTGTATTTTAAAACGAAAAAATCTAACACGATCGTTCTCCTTATAGCTTCTATCATAAAATTGTCGACGTTTAATCTTTCAGATTACTTATTCTCATATATCCATTTCATTTAATGATATCATGATGTAATTTATTAAAGTTTTTCATAATTAAAAGTACTAAAATCCGCCGGTAGATTGTAAAAAAATGGAAAATGGAATAGAAATTCAGATTTCTCGTAGAAACCACTGGTTCGCAATTAAAAGCTACATTCCGTAACTGAATAATGTCCAAAATAAAAATCCCACGACTTGTCACCTGGAATTTTAAAAAGTTTTTAAATTTAAATTTCTAAGAGATTTTCTTGTGGACAGGGAATTGTGGTACCTGAAAAATCGATTTCGTTCGCGAGAGTTAATCCGCCAGTGGCATTCCTGGAACTCTGTGCGACCGAAATCCGTGCTCGCTGATGTACTTCCGCTGCCACAGGTGTGCAGTCGCCGCAGACTAGCGAATAAATAGTAGCCCATGGCTTCTGCAATACTTCGATCTTCCCTATGACCAACTTTCCTATTTATTATTTAGTGGACGTACCTCGGAACACGCTCTAATTCCTATTACTGGCCGCAGAGAGTGAAGTGGTGAACTAGCGTTGATCAACGAACACGTATTTCCGAATAGATCTCTAACAGAGCTCAATCCCTGTTAACCTAATTTTCCGAGTAGTTAGATTTAAGTTTCCCCCGTTTCAATTTCAAGCTGGCTGGGAGATGTACGAAGAAGATAATACGCGTTTCTTCGTCAGTTTAAACGATCTCTTTGCAAGTTCGTGAATTTAACAGCATCGGCGTTGACGATGGTTTGACAGGTTTAACAGAATATTACCGAGGGATCGATAGACGTTCTCATTAGTTTCGATATACAGGGCATTAAACTTAATCGAAATGGTCTCGGAAGAGGGTCGATAATCCCTGTGTCTTAAATAAAAATTCCAAGTATTGATTAATACATTCTCTGAGAGAAAGCAATAATCCTTGTATCTCGAATACAAATTTCGGGACTTGAATTAAAATATTTGATCGAGGCGTTCTTTTAAATGGACATTCATAATTCCTACATGAATATTCCAAATATGAATTTTAATGGAAATTCCCTCAAATGAAAAGCAAAAATATCTACGTTTTAGAGAAAGTTTCATATACAGATTGAAAGAAAGAAGAATACTGGACATTACATGACCGGTGTAGGAGACAAAGTTCGCAGTAAATCGAAACTGAACCACCCCGATAGACCACGATGGGCTCGTTCCATTGGATGGTTATCGAAGAACGCGAGGCAATTGATTCGTAGAGGTAATAGGTCGTGTTGCAGGCGTCAGCTGGCTGCAATCTACTGATTCGACCGCAGTCACAGCGCATTAACCGTGAAATATAGACGTGCCGCGATAAGCATGTATGTACTTAGGCCATTAACCGAGATATTATTTTCATAAATAATGACGCGTGATTAGAACGATGTCGGGCTTAGAAGCTCGTTCGACGTTACTACTGCGCATTGATTCAATGATTCAGCCATTATTCGCTCTCGGAACCTCTTAATTAAACACACTCATTTAATCCAGTGCCGTTAAATTTTCGCCGACTTTTCAGATTAACGGAGCGACGTCGTTTGCAAGAACTTTTTACCGGCTTTTCACGGAGAATTTTATCGATTGAAACGATTGAAACGATTAAATTATTGCAAAGCATTTTGGTACAAGGACTTCAGTTTATCGAAGTTTGAATTAATTTGGAGTATAACAGCTGAAAGCGGGTTGTTCAAAGGTTTTGTCAGTTGTGTAATATTATATAACAGATTAGTTGCGTTTAAACATAAAATATATGTTCAGTGGAAACATAGATCTTATACCATCATTTAGGATGTAATCAATACATAAAATATATGCAAAATATGTAATGTATAAAATATAATATTTGATTGTAATGGATTGTAGAAGTCATATTTGTTTAAATTAATGGAAGGTTAAAGTAAAGTAAAGTAAAGTATGGGAAGAAAAGACAGTACTTGTTCGTCTTTAATATCAATTAAATTATGTCTATTAATAAACAAATAACAACAAGAAAAATTGTATACATTCAGGAATAATCAACGACATTCGTTTCGCTCCAAGTCTTCACTAACTTTCTAATAATTTTGCAATCGAGAAATATCGATCGTTCGAGCGATTCTCTGTAATTATAGAATTTCTAGAATTCCCGGAATTCTGTAATTTCTGCTTCTACGTAGAAATCACGAAGGACGAAATAGGAAGCTATAATGTTAAACTGTATTCCCTCGGGAATAAAGAGGAGAGAAATGCAAGAAACCAGGTGGTTCTTAATGAGTACAGAACGCTTGGTTTCCTGGTGTTCTCGCGAGAACGTCTTCCGTCAAAAAGTAAATTGCGCAACAGTGTGACGAGAAAGATGGAAACGAGCGATTTTTCCACACTAACGGGTCACCGAGGGAAAAAGTAAACCTTCCACGAAAACATACGTTTGCGGAAACTGCAAGAAATACCGAGGCCCGTGCGGAAAACACGTGGCTGCTGACCACCGTAATACATCAGTGTCTCGGACAACAATAATTACACACCGATAAGAAGCAGCTGCGCTGTTCGTAAACTCAGCCTCTCACGGATTGTCTGGTTAAATAGAAAACGAAGGCAGAATTGCCGACCGACGGGTGCAATTCGACAAGTCAGCACACTTTGTTCGAGCTGGCGATTTACTTGCAGTATTTGTTGCGATGTTGCGTACAATGTTGGCTGTTCAGTTTGGAGATTCAGAGAGTTACTTGCAAATTATGGAGTGCTATAATTTGCTGCTAGTATCGAGGTATGATTGATTTAAGGTAACGAAGGATTAAACTTGATCGTATTAATTAAATGGAAAAATAGAATAAGTTGATTAAAAGCGGCGGAAGATTGGTGGTAAAATTTTTAATCCGAAGAGAAACTAAGTAAAAAGAAAGTCTTGGTAACTGAGTAAAGAAACTATAGAAATACTAATGGAAGAGTAATTCATATTATTTAGTCTATAAAATTACCAAGTAATCAACCGTTAATTCCATTTCGTACTTCTTTCTTTCGCAGAATAATAGTTTATAATTTCTCTTTCTGATAGATCTCGCGTTACATCCGGAAGAGTTTTCTCTGACGCGAACAGTTTTCTCGTGCTGTCCGAAGGAAACAGCGCAACTGGATTCAGCGACAAAAATAGGAAATTTCGTTAGAGAAGTAGAAGATTCGGTCAATCAAATTAGGGGGCACGTCAGAACGAATGAACGGCTGGAAATGGCAGTAATTACACGACTGAAAGAACAGAGGAACGAGTCTGTCTCCTCTCGTCAACGGAAAGATGCGTTGCTGTGTCGCGACGGCTTTGTAATCATCGTCACGTCCGATTTTCCTGCTTGTAATTCGACGACAAGCTGTAGCTGTGTGGTTTCGTTCTGGTAGCGGAATGAAAAGCGTCGCGAAACAGACGAATAGTCGACGCAACACGCAGTTGAGGAAACAACACTCGGACCCTGACTAATCGATTATGCTCGTTCGCTTATTATATACTTTCACCGATTGCGTCACGAGATCGAGGTTGGAAACGAGGAAAGCGTGGGACCTGGCATTAATACGTAATACAAGCAGTTATTACACGGCCGGCTATTCGCGTTGGAACGACGGATACCCGGCAAGTTGGAAAGCACTGTCCTTAGGCAGCACGTACGTTATTTCACGTCATGCGTTCTTGGTCGCGTTAAGCGGCCTGCCGTTTAATTGTCTGCGTATTCCTGGCTAATACGTTCTTGCAGCGCTTTGTCTTTGCGTGCTACGAAATATTTCTTTATATTCGAAAGCGATCGTAACTTTCTTTCCTTTCCTTTTTGTTAAGGCTTCCAGATCACAAGAGAGATTATTTAAAAATTTATAGCGTAAATTTTTCAGAGTTGTTAAATTAATTCTGTTCTTTGTGTTGCGAAAAGGAGACGTGGAAAAACTTGATCGAGGCCAGATCAGATTTTTATCTTGTAGAAATGTTTTGGTGATAAATGAATACAATTCTCTCTATCTCTTCCGATTAATCGTAATTGGTTTCGATACTAAGTATGGAAATTTCATTAATTGTACTCCGACATACATGCAATTTATTCTGAACACGAATTAACGTACATATTATAAATCCATTATAAAGATACATTTTCATACAGATTCGTACAACTGTAGCACCGAACAATCGTAGCTGTTCGGATATTGGAAATTTAACTATCGTTCGTATACCTGAAACAGAGTTGTTAAGCCCATTAACTGACTCAATAACAAAGTATGGATAAGTGGAGTTCTATCGTAAACTACATGTCGTAGATAGAAATACTGCTAAATGAAAGGTATAAGTATAAAATCATACTCTACTTCTTTAGCTCTAAGATAAACACTAAATGAAATAAGGCGAAGAAGATTATTTGCGACTAAAATCATTTTGCATACGTAGAAATATCTGAAATATTATGTACAGAATGGTCCACGCAACTGTTTCACTTTATAATTCCATTAGCAGTGCAGTTACAGAAAGATGTCAAGGGAGAAAGATGAATGATCCAAAGAATATTACATTCGTAGGACCATGTTTAGTTTAGAAGTGTAATGGTGCGTGTACAATCAACGCTTGTAATATTATTTTTAATGTGAAATTTATTAACATTAAATTTATCGCACTTGAGACAATGAAAACACAAATGTAAGAGTATTGCGTCACTGTCAGGCCTTTCCTTCCTTTTCATATGATATTCTACAAAATTAAAGATAAAATATCTTTTAAATGAAACAGTCGTCGACCGTGTTACTTTAATATTCTCTTTCGTAGAATGACGAAAGGAATATATCTATGTAAAAAAGCACGCATTACCATTTAAAAAAATAATGAAATTGTTGATTGCACCATTGCACTTCTAAAAAAAATATAGTTCTACGGATGTAGTACTGCTTGAACCACTCACCTTTCTCCTTTGGCATTTTTCTGTAACTGTACTGGTAACAGAGTTATAAAATGGAAAAGCTGCGTGGACCACCCTGTATATCTTCATCGGATAAGAAGCGAAGAAAGCTTTACAATTAAAACGATTCTGCGGTGTACAATTAAACAGTTTTATCTATAGATCTGAGATAAAATGGCACACCCTATGTGTTTTAATCCAATTCGGATTATAACACCGTTGTCGTGAAATCTTTCTCTCTCCGTTGAGCAGTAATCGGCTCAAATCGGGCT
Organism: Bombus pyrosoma; assembly: GCF_014825855.1. Taxonomy (NCBI): domain Eukaryota; kingdom Metazoa; phylum Arthropoda; class Insecta; order Hymenoptera; family Apidae; genus Bombus; species Bombus pyrosoma. Next base: position 10,321,467 of record NC_057773.1, on the reverse strand, counting down.
AACGAGAATCATGATTTACGCGTCGAGCTTAGTTGTAGTTTTCGCCTCCTCGAGAGTGAACGAGCACGTTCATCTCGCGTATCGACGCGCATTATCTCGCCGTTCGTTTCAGAACAACTTCGCGCCTGTGATAACTGCATTTGTCACATGGCCGAACTCAACTTTCGTTTGAACGATTAGTAATTAATTTATGAGGAACCTCGAGTGCTCGGCCGAAGCGGGATAATCAATTTTCTGGCACACAGAAATTTCACAATATAAACACAGGAAATGAATAATTAAACCGGGAAAAATATAAATAAATCTCGATGAAGAGCAACTAAAAATTGAAATACGTGACTAATGATGCTAATAAAACGACAGGCTTATAATAACGTGATAAAGTAAAAACAATGAAAGATCGATAAGATATCCAATTCATACTAAGTATATTGATACTTAATATATTAATATCTATATAGGTATTCCGACACTAACCAGGAATGTATTTTATCAAGGGAATCATCTGGATTCGTATGTTTTTAACCAGTTTTTATCAGCGAATCGTTCACCAAACGTATCTCAACGTTTAATTAACTTTGAGAAGTATCGGAGACTAACCACCGATGAAACAAAAAGGGGAAACGAACCGTTGATTTATGTTAATTCGTTTCGACCCAGGCTTTGATGTTCTCGTCCCTTTGGTCACATTTTAGGGAGTTTAAGAACCGGCACCAGTAGTCGATTAACGTTTCTAATTAAAGTTAATAAACCGGTGTTTCTGCAGCTTAATGAGGTTTGGTTGGCTTCCCGGTTCTTGGGCGACAAAGTTCGCGAGGGGTGAGAATTTCGACGAACGTTTCGACGAACGACACCAGCACCTTTTCCGTGGCACGTTGGCTAATTTTCATATGTCACGGACCCTCTCGTAATTTCGAGTTGTCTCCGGTTCGCGCGTTACACGCAGTTAGATAAGGTTATGCGTTTTAATTACGGGCTGAATTACAACAGCGAAGTGGATTCTTCGTGTGTCGCACGCCTCACCCCTGCGCTCTGACTTATGCATTATTTACATAATCCGGCCGAGGGGAAAAATAGCCTCGCTCGCTACAGAGCCACCGCCGGCTTTATTTTTAATGCAACAAAGTGCCGCTTTGTTATTCGGCGACTCGTGATTTTTCCTTGAGCCGTGTTAAAGCGGAACGTGATCATCGTGAAACTGTCAGCGGAGAGACACATTAATGTTCTTTTGAGATTAAATAATTTAGGATGAAGATGGGGATGTATCCTTTCGAGAGGCAAACGATTAATTTGGATAATGAACTTACGAAGAAAATTCAACGCTTGGCTTTTGTAGAGCCCAATTAACCGATAATTAATTACCGTTAATTACGCTATCATGCAACATAAGAGGCGTTAGAATAATCATGTTTCAATTCATTCACAGTGTTTGAAGAAAAACTGCAATATAAAATTGAAACAATGTAACAAATTATTAATATTATCCTCGTAACATGAGAAATGTTACAATGATACAAAGACAATTGAATCGAAAATGAGTCAGAGTAGATAGCAAAATGAATGCAATATATGCTACGTAAGATGTTTCAACTTATTCAGTTGTGCAGAATTCATTCTTAAATTATTAAGTGACTAAGAACGGTACGTTTCAAGTTTAATCATCCAAAGAACTATTCGAAACATCCGCCGAAATACAGCGGTACTGCTGCCTGACTAGTGTCATCCGCTACTACTTGAATCTTCTAACTGCGCAGTCTTAAGCTGACGGCAGTGAGCCCGGTCTTTACGACTACCTTCCACAGTCCTTCGTCGTATGCAAATGAAATATCTGGCGCATTCACCCACGGACCCATTAATGTCCTTTCATTATGACCGGTGGTGAACGAAAATCCCTTTAACAGGCGATCATTAAACATCGTTGCGCCTTTCAGAACGTTTTAATGACCCAGCGGGATAGCCATGGGGATTAATCAAGATTGATTTAGTCGAACAATCCAGGTTATACCGTAGATTTAACCGTAGATTATGCCGCTGGTGAGTATATTCCCAAGGACATGGAACACCGCTCCAGGAGACGTCTCTCTGGGGACTCTACATTTAGTTTCATGACTTCGCGTCTACGTGGTGATTGACTTTCCGTGAAACCCGTGAGATCAATGATAGGATTTGTCGAAAATAGGTTTGTGAGATCTCTGGCGTATTATAATAATATGAATCAGATACACCGGCTCACGATAGTAATTTGAACATTTGCTATGGGAAACTTCTTGTATCTGTTATATATGTTATGTAAAACAGTTTGAAATTAGTTCTGTAATGAGACACTACTGTCATGATCACATTGAGCCTATTAATTAATAATCGAGTTGAGTCGAAAATTTAACGAACAAAGAACGAGAAGTTTATTTCATTCGTAACAGATAAAAACTTTTATCCTCTTTACAATTGCGATGTTAGAGTGGAAATATTGTGCGCGACAGAATGTACAATACGAATTGTGTGTAGTTGGCGAAAGAAACCGTCGCCGATCAAACCATTGATCACGAACAATCTCTCCTAGGATCTCGCGTTAATTCGCCATCGTGACCTGTGAGACAGGGATTTTCGTGATCCGATTTACGTTATCTATCCTCGAAAATTCATCCACGGAATATCGAATGACGCTTAAACCATTGATCGACCCTGATTCTCCAATAATTTCCAGCTTCCCCTCCCGTTTAATATAGAGTGTCACAAGTTTCTGTAACACAGTTTAATTAATTGTTTCAAGCAACTAGCTCCCATTTCATAACTGTATTGAATAACATCATTAACGCTATTGTAGAACAAAATTGGCATTCCCGTCGAAATATTTCACCAAATAATGCTGCAAAGACGAAAGGAAAAAGAAAGAGCGATACACGTGTAAAAGTATTTTTTAGTTGAAAGTTTCTCAACGTACACTTTCGGAGAAGTGAAACGGGACAAAGAGAAAAGTCCATTGAACGGGCAGAAAGAGAACAACTCAGCGAAACAAAGCAATCGGAACAATTGTAAAGAGGGGTTGAAAGAGAAAAAGGCGGGGAAACAGACCGAAACCACTTTACCAGCGAGCACTGCCAATTTTACGGCGTAAAAATCGTTACGATCGATCAATTGCGTTTCTGTGACGTATAATTTCATGTGGTCAGAATGCAGAGATTCCCTGGCACTGGACTGGTCGGTGAAATTAAATCGAAGGCTTGAGAAACTGTCGGAGGATTGTTGGCAAATAACTTTCCTTCAGCGATGTGCGACCAGGTCGAATGGATTAGCGGCCGAGTTTAATCAAACCGATTGTAAATCCTGCGAGGCAAGTGTTCTATGAAAATTCATTTGCGTCAGCCCTCTGGCATCTGCCTCTATCTAGCGGCCACTAAATTGTTAATTAAATCGAGCAGGTCGAGTTTTATCGTGGCTCGAATTATCCCGGTCGACAACGCTTCGTCCGACGATTTACATTTAATTTCTTGTCGGCTGGAAAGTTTACAAGCCACCGAGCTCAGACAGTTTCGTTGTTTTGTCATTTATATTTAGTAATAGCTGCGATTACGTCGTGTATCTCGTTTACAGAAAAAGAAAAATTCATTCATTGTAATAACGAACAGAGTCTCGAATTGAAACAAGTGTAAAGTTGAATACATGTCTTGTTGTCTTTTAATTTACGTTTAATAATTATTTCGTTTATATCATGTACTTGGTCTGTGCAAAAAATACATTTATGTCTTAATATCTTCGTAGCATAATCTTTTGTAATAATAAACAAAAGATGGAACTAAAACGACAACAGACCAGAACATTAAAAATTAGGACTCTTACTTGCGAATATATAATCTGGTGCTTAAATGTATTAGTTAAATACCCGAATAACAGTATTTCACAGAAAATCGGGCGAAAAATCCACGCAGACTCTGTACACCAACAGTTCGCATTTCACTGGCGAATGTGAAAGTAACGGATTTTACAAAAAACCTTTTACCATTACCCCGTGATTCTCATTTTCTCCGAATGAAACTCTGTCTAGTTTTATCCCCGATAAACTCGATAATCAAACGAGGGAATCAAGGACAGCCTAACGAACCGAGTAATCATCGATTCGAATTCGGAGACATAAGATGGCCCGATTCAGCGTTCGTGCATAATTAATTGCAGGTTTAACTCCTTCCAGTCAGATTTCAGGCAGAGTGTGTCAGGTTGAAAGGCCGTGCAGGATCTTCTCTCTCACAAAAGGACAGTCAGACAGGGCACTTTTTGTCACCAGTGCTGTTCTCTAGCAGCCTTTTCATCTCGCCGACACTCGGTAATGGAACACTGCCAAATGTAAGAATCCGTACTCTCCTTCGTCGTGTGCGTGAGACGGAATAGCCATTTTAACAACCCTGAAATATTCAGTGCCATACCTTGTCTCATTTTCCTCTTTTTTCATCTTTTTCTCATTTTTTTCGTTTCCTTTTTCATTTTTCCCCCCTTTCTTCTTCTTTTTTTTCTTTCTTTTTCTCTCCCTTTTTGTTCACAGTGATGTGTGTGACTTGAATGAAGAAATAATTTGTTCCCCCTTGTTCAGTGTTGCAGGTTTTCGGACAAGAGGAACGATGAAGAAAGAACAAAATATTTGGAAAAACAATTATGTATTGATTCAGGAAATATTGTAGCAGAATTTCTCTCATTCGGTTTGTCGTCCGATTAATTTTCGAGTCGCGACGCTGTTTGCGCAGTTTAATTACGCGACGAGGCATCGTTTTATCCTTTTATGCACGCGTGCAATACGGTTCCCAATTCAAATTTGACAAGTATTCAATTCGCAATGCGAAAAAGAAACGTGATATTTTCATACGCAAAAGAACATTTTGAGATTAAGGCGAAATTATTTTTCCCGCGTCACGAACAAAATTGATTAATAGCTCACAGATGGGAACGCCGGTATTTTTTTTTTTTTTGTTTTATTAATACGCCAATGTATGCTTTTATCACCGTCAATAAGCTGAGGCTGGTATTAAAAAATATTTAAATACACCGGCTTTATATTCGTGAAATTTAAATTCCAGACTAACCGTGAAAAGTTAGTTTCGCGGAGGACTATCTGAACTTGCCGCGTCCGGAATATTAAGATAAAACTCAGCCAGAAAACTTGTACACAACAGGCAAGATTGGTCTGCATTGAATGCCAACGCTTACTCGCGACCGATGAAGATTTCCTAAGATTTCAGATTCTGTCCCTTCCTCGAATTACTTATTGGCGAGTACGGCAACTTCATTGAAGTTATGAGAAGCAAAGAACCGATGGAACAATTGGACGAGATGGTCTCAGAACGAGAACCACGGAAGTCCATTAGTTGCCAGCTATTTCCGTGGAATAAAATCACCAGAAAGGCAGATATAAGCTTCTTCGTTTTTCCTTTCTTTTACCATCGACTAGCTGATGGAACAGCCAAAGCACTGCTGAAAAACGAAACACGAAAAGGCCGAGGCGAAACTTATGCAAATTCGCAATTTCGTTCGTACGTAATGTTTTCGTCGTCCTTTCGGCGAGGATTAGTTCATTCCCTTTCCATTGCTAGTCGGTCCTGCTTTCTCAAATGCAAATCAGTTGGAGCTATTTTACGAATTTTTATGCACTGAAGTTTGACTATGTTTCGTTAGTTACATCGGTTATACGTCTGCCTTTTATATTCTGGTCGTTTCTACTTGGATATAGGGCTTCGACGCTTTACTGTTGACTGTTACTACTTAACAATGGCTCGCGCAAAACGTTGCGCATTTTCTTCACTTGAGAAACGCTTGTAATAACGTCCTCGTATATCTATGCTTCTGTCAGAGTACAATTTTCAGATGTAGGAATAAAAATTTTTATTCCTTTGTTAGAATTTCCTCTGTAAATGGCAAACACTTTTAACTCGACAACATTAAAATTAAAACTGCGCTAGTACATACTGCACGAAGCCACGATTTTACAGCATCGTAGAGAAATATTTTTAATGTTTCCATATCCCTGTAAAAGTCGAAGAACAAAGAAGCTTCAGATGCATCGTCATCGAGGCGCTTTCATCCTCTTCTACGAGCAACACGTATCGATTCTCGCTAATCTTCGTCCCGTTAAAAGCATTCCACAAGGAAATTCTATTTTTTTTTTTTTTTCACGATAAATCTCGATCCTCTCGCAGTGGAGGATTACTCGCGTTTCCGATCTACGGAAAACACGAAGAGGCAAGATGTACGGATCATGAAACGCGTCGAATGTTTGCATTGTGCGCGAGCTCGTCGGCGTTTCGGGCGTTTTCAATTTTTCTCGAATGCGTGCAACTTTCTTTCTAGAACGATTATACAGTTTATAAGAGAGGTTGAAACAATTTTACGAGCCTACAGGGGATTGGGGAAAATCGGCCGTGCGAAAAGGCCGCGCGTTCAGTGCTGGCGATAAGGCGTGAATTATGAAGCCACTTGTACGCGACGCCACCACCAGATAAGGGCGTCATTAACTCGCACGTTCATTATCGGCTTCTTGTAAATTTCACCGGGTTTCATGATCTTTCGTCGATGCGTATAGAAAGATTCCAGAGAAATAGCAACAACGGTAAGTCGCAATGATTTTTATGGATTTGTAAGGAATTGCAGCATTTGGTTAGTGTGTCTCGATAGATACAACCCAGTCGCAACTTTTTTTGTGAAACTAATGAAAGCAGCGATTCAGAATGTATAGAGAAACTGACAGGAAGAATATTCAATACTGAGAATTAGGCTGTAAGGAAGCTGAAGGGATATTTTAATGAAAAAGTGAAAGAATCGATAGTAATGGAATAAATAATGAACAATTGTCAGATAAATAACAATGAATAATATATCTGGAAGAACAGTTAATAAAAGTTTCAATTAAAACGGTCGGCTTCTTTCCTTTCAAAGAACAATAACGAGAGAGTCATGCTGAAGAGAAGAATCCTGATCAACCTTGTAAAAGCATCGTGTAACAGTTATTTCTGTTGAAGAAGTGGAAAAATTTTCCAACTATTGAGTTAAATGTGTATTGAAAATCGATGCTGCGAAAGCATAAACGCTCGCGATTCCATTCCAACGTTTCACGCTGAATAAACTCTCGAATTCGAACGAGGATCCGATAAATCTGAAGTGAGACTCGAAAAATCGAGTTGTCCCTCCGGTTTTCGGCTGTTCTTTCGTCCGAATGGCCACTGTAAATTCACTTGGCACCAAGCAAATCTGCAACTCAAACTGCCCTGCTTTGAGCGGAAAAGATATTAGCGTGTCCTCGCGGCTCCCCTATCGCGAGAATATGGTATCTTTATTGCCGTAATAAATACTCTGTTGTTTGCCATTCATCGTGATCATGTTTGCGCTCGTAACGTAAATATCCCTTAATGCGTGCAATTGTACAAATTCCGCCGACCACTCTGCCAGCTTCCCCTATTAAAACGCCACTGCATTAACTAAAACAACTCTCGTTGGCCGACACTTTTGCAATATCATCGCCGTTTATCCTTAATACCGTTGATCTTACCCAGCCATAATATCTTCCGCAATGTTCATTTCTCTCCTCTTGTCTCGAATCCAAATCGTTCAGGCAGCTTAAACGCGCATATTCGTTTAATGCTTCACTTTACCAATTGATTATTAGGTGTCTAGGTTTTTACTAATTGGGGAATTAACCCTTTGGAATTGGGGATTTCACAGCACGAAGAGTCGCAGCACGAAGGAGAGTTAGGTAAGCTTCCAACCATGACACCACAAATTTCTTGTGTTATGCATTATTATTAGATTATTATTAGACCGAGAATATTTGCGAGAGATTTGCGTACACAGAACGTACATCATACGCAAAAATAAAGTCCAAGTTTCAAGTTTGATCCGTCAAATATCCAAGTTTCTATCTCTCTAACAATGTTTATACAAAATAGGAAAATAGGAATTCCGACGGTATAAAAAGATCCTGTGGCCGCAACAATATTTGATTGATGTAACAATAGATCAAGATCGATTAAAAAATAATCAGAAAAGAATGGAAGAAACGGTTGAATGAGTTTTCAGACACTCTGCACCCTCGTAAATTTCCTCACGTTTGATATTGAGCCTGTTGGAACACGGTTTCTTGCAAGTTCCTCGATAATATTGTCCTGCTCCGAATCCCTTCTCCCTCCCCCCGGCAATTTTCGCCCCTCGCCACAATCGAGGGTGTAAATTTAATAAAGCTCCGTCTTTATCTAAATGACCGTGATCCCTTGCGATATCTTGGCGCGCGCGTTCACCGCCAAATACCACGACGCATTTAGGACTTAAGAGGTCGTCTCGTCTCCTTCGTTCGCTCTCTTTATCTCTATCGGCGATTTTCCGAGTTCCAGGCGAGAATTCTTTCCGCTATAATCCGTTCAAAGAAGAATGCAATCCTCCCCCAGTCTCATCCCACCGCGAACGATCGAACGTCCTACATTTTGTTCTGAATCGCGAACAGTGAAACTTTTCGGTTAACTTCGCTCCTCGTAAGGAAAAGATTGATTGGATTTTCGAGGCGTCCGAATGGAGTTCGCTCGCGAACCAAACGACCAGGGAGTAATAGAAACTTGGATCCGCCTTTGTAATAAATTTAACTTTCCCTATTCGATAAAGCTGTTTGCTTACATAAGAAGAAAAAGAGATAAATTTTGCGCGTGTTAAATCCTCGAGGAATTAAAAATCGTCAACAAAGGGAGAAAATCGAATTTGCCAGAGAATCGGAGTGGGTTTTATCGGCTTCTGTCGAAGCTGGTAGCTCCGAGAGGACCTCTTACCTGCGCCCAAAATAACTTGAACTGGCTTCCAGATCACTCTATCGACCTTCGAACGGCTTCTTCCACGATCGTTAAACTCTTAGACACGAAACCCAACTCCTTCACTATTCTGCTTACCGCAGGACAGAGTTCGTCGGATTTTTGCACGAACTTTCTTTCATATTCTGGCTCCATAGTTGCCTTTGGCTGTCAAGGACAGATTTTGTAAGTGCTCTTACTCGTGTGAAACTTTCTGCATCGATCAAATGCATTTTCTGCAGTTCAAGCGTAAGAAAGGATTAAGCAGGTGTATAATACACAGATGAGAATATTCTTTCTCTGAATCACAGCATCTTCGGATTTACCCCTCTTCCATATATACGAAATATCTGTTCCTAAATTGGCGCCACAGTATCTACGATGGATCGTTCAACGGAAATGACGAAACTTTGTTATTAAATATCTCATTAACCGTATCTTCTGAAACGAGGCAACACGAGTCTAATGCTTTTCTTCGTCTATCTATACACCCTATATCTCTTCGTTTTTCCCAACTACTTCCTTATTTTGCGTCAAAACTAAATTCATCCAACTCCCGTTATCTCTGCTCGCAATCAATTGTATATGCAATCGGATAAATCGATATTGTTATAAACAGTCGTTCTGACAGCCTCGTAACATAGATTTCTTTTAGTTACAGCTTACTGTATAAAAGAACTTCTTACAAAGTACGAAAAGATTCGGAGAAAGAGGCAGCACTTACACGATTAAAGTCTTATCGTCATTGGAATCGATAAGACTCACGAATTACAAGTAAAATAATCGAAACACAACGAGCTAGCGGACGAAGTAAATGGCTGTTTGAAACGGTTACTCTAAAGATAACCAGCTGACTAATTAGAAGGCTCTTCGGTGTACACACAGGCAGGTACAAGTGCATTCAAAACACATTCACCGACGCGAATCTTTGCTGCCTTCGTTAGCGTTGGTCGTTTACTTTGCAGCACCGGAAAAAAAGCGTCATTTGCACGCCTGATGAGAATTCTTAAAAGCGGTTTGTTAAGCACATGTATCAAGACGGAGCACAAATTCCTCGTGTTTCTCACTACGGGTAATTCCTCTCCTCTCGCGGAGAATCGCGATCCTTCTCTACCAGAGCGTTGAAATTGAGGAGATTGAGAAAAACGCCGGAGAATTCCGAGGGTAGTTTCACGCCAGTCAAAAGATCTCCTTTGTGCCCTTTCGTAATACACGAATGAACGAATGAAGTTTGGCTGGTTTCATTGAACGAGGCTCAATGCGTTCGTTTGAATGGAACTTGACGAATTTAAAAATTCGTAGCTCGTGTACGTCGTAATGGGATAGAACGGTGTATGAGTTTGAAAAAGAAAATGGGGAATTGAGAAGGATATAGGGTGTATAGAGTAATTAGCGGTTCAAGTAATTCAACAATGACTTTAAAATCTGAAGTGTCGTGACACGAATGGAACACGAATTACTCGTTAAAAGATGAAAGGGTTTTAGATTAGAAGCAAACTTCGTCCTTTTTAGACAATCGTCGTTGGAATGAAGATGGATAGGACCAGGCACCCCTATTCCTATGGAACGCAACTAGCATAACGTGAACCCGAGAAAGTAATTACGGGACGTCCATAAGACGATGAAGTTCAGAAATTGGACGACTGGTGAAAAGTCGGGAGGAAACCATAGCAGGTAATTCGGAAGGTTGAAGGAACGTCTCAAAGGCGACCAAGATTAATGAACTTCTTACGACGTCGCGATTAAGCGTGAGAAAAAACTCCGTTTCCTTCTGACTTCGACCGCAGTTCTCGTTCGAGACTTGAAGAGACCTAAACACGTTCTTCCGTCATACTTTTTCTTTCTTGGAGACTCGTTCGAAAGCTATCTATCGCTTTTTCGCCAACCAGGTCTTGTTCCGCGTAATTACTTTAGGTGTTGAGGATGGGAGCGAGAAACGCGCGGAATTTGAATGCGAGAAGAGACGGTTAAACCAAGAGATACAAAGAGAATACGATTGCTCCGAGTCAATAGGATATTTCTTGAAAAGAAGAGTATACGTAGGAGAAGTTTCTTCTTGAAATTCTAACCGTGAGATAAATGTACGCGAGATGGGTTTTCTTTTGCGTGTGAAAAGCTTTTTAAGATTTCCAAATTCTGATTATGACCTACTTAACTTTCTTTTTATTTTTTCTTTATATTGGAATTTATGAAACTAATCGGCGCTGGCTTTCAAACGACTCAATCAATCGAATAATCAGACATAAAATAAAGACGTATTTTACTTTTGTTATTAGAAAATGTCGCAAACTCAAGCTTCTTTAAATCATTGCATCGATAGATCCCAACCTTTCGTACAGAGTTGACATTTCAGTTTCCCAATTCAATCCTTCTATTTCCACAAGGGTAATAGTAATATACGCAGTCGAGCATAAACAGTCTAAAATTTCGTCGAGGGTCTTTTCTACGAAGATTTCATTATCCCCGGGGATTCCCGCGAGTTGCTTCTCGAAACGCTCTTAAAGTACTGTTTTCCTTTACGACACGCCGTTTTATTATTCCCTTAACCGCGAACGCCGCACGGTTCCGAGTAAAATATTCAACGCGACGGTTTTGCCTTTTTCCCTGCTCTCGCGGGACATAAAAGCTCGCAACGAAGAGTCGAAGATTCTTGGAGAGTTCGAAAATCTGCTCGTCTACCAACGATCTTCGTCGGTTTATCGTGTCAATAGAAACAGCATTCAGCGTCTCGCGATAATGGCGCCGATTTAACATCGATAATGACTCGAAAGAGAAGCAAGGAACTTCGTAGAAGGAAATGAAAGCCTTTGCTGATCTTCCGATGGAATAATAATTAGAAAACGGTGGTTTCCACTCCCTGGATGGTAATCGAATACAGAGTTTCAAGTTGACGAATTTAAATCGAAGGATAAGATTATTTGCGACTAGATTATAATGTAAAATTTGAATACCAGAATAGTTTAAAATCACGGTATAAGTTGATGATTGAATTCGTCGGCGAGAACGAGTTAATAACTCGTGAAGATAAATCGAAATCCATCGTGGAATTACTTGGCCGAATTAGTCACCGTTACAGAGATTCCATTTCGTAATGGAGGCGTTCAATTATTCTTCTAGCCCAATAAAAGAGAGAAATAGCAGTTTCCTGCGGGAAATATGCTGGATTTTCTTCGAAGGAAAATCATAGTCAAAAACTGAAACGACTTGATCAAGCTTTCGGACCGTGTACGCGGTAACGAGACCATGATTTAACGTTTTCACCCCTGGCGACCGGAGGGAACTCGCGCATGGACCTTACTTTTTATTTACATTTAATTCCGCGTGTAAATACGTTTATGCATATTTTAACGAGTTTTGCCCGGATATTTACGCTCATAACCGCCGCCGTAATAAATATTTATCGTGGCCATTAGATCATGCATAAACATACGCGGTCGAAGAGGCGTGCTTTGTCAAATACACCGCTTATCACCGCATTTTCCACGACATTTATGCAAATATTTCGCCGCGAATTTGCGTCTGTCCGCTATATATTTCGCAAAATTTTAGCGAAACACGTCAACCGATATCACTTCGTTCTCCCCTTCTCTCCGTGATTGATATCAGTTTCCACGAGCGGCGCGACACGCACAATCATAATATGATAATTTTAAACACTTGGGGCGCCAAGCTATTTAAACTTTGAATCATTCACGGGTTGAAACAATGATTTCCACCGAATTCATCTATGAATGCTCGTAAATTCGTCCCCATTATAATAATTCATCGCTCTTAACGAACCCGCCATCATAGGAACGTGATTAATTTCTGTTATAGCCTTGCTACGCATAATGTATATGTGCATCTATATATATGCGTATGCATATTTATAAGCCTATAGACCTGTATTAAAAGCACTGAAATTTACGAGTGGCTAGCGATCGATATTATACTGTGAAGTTCTTTTAATGGAGCTACTTTCGATATACTCTGTGTAACTGTTCCTTTAATTCCATTGGCCTCTTAAGTTACGGTTTGCGATCCAGTTAAACGCAAGGCAAACAGAAGCCAAGCTCAAACTAACGAAGGGTGGGCAAGCCCTTCTCTACTTTCGTTGCGACGATTCTCAAACCACGTTACTCGACTCATCCGTCATTTAAATTGCAGCTGGTATCTCTAATTAAAAAGTATCGGGCGCAACTTCGACGAGGTATCGATTACGATGCTTTTAGCAATTTCCAATTGAGAAGCAAATAGCGAGAACTCGACGTGAAAAGCAGAAGAGTCGAAACCTAAACTCGTCCGTGTCAAAGCTCGATTCGAAACACGATTCGAAGTCGGCTGAAAATAATAACTAGTTCTTCGTTCGTCTTAGCGTTAAAAGTTACGATATTTTATTAATCAGAAACTTCTTGCCCTTGCTCTATTATTTTCAATATTTTCCTATTATTCCTCGATTATAGATTAAGGCTAATTTAATTTCACTCAGTTTAATTTCACTCCAGGTTGATCGCTGATGACAAACCAGAGGATTTCGCGGGGACGCGGATGAGATGTCAACTACCAAGAAGGAATTAATCGCTTGTTAACGAAACACGAATATAGCGATCGCAGATCGTATTAATTTGGTGGAAATACAACGAACAGTTTACGTGGTGACAGGCACAACGCTGTATTACATTGTCGCTGCTGCAACACCGCGTTTCCTTCGTCGTTCACTGGTTGTTTTGCATCGCCGCAGGTTGCGAATTGCTACACGCAACTATCGTGACAATGTTTATTTATTTATTTATTTATTTATGTTTGTATGTATGTATGTATTTCTTTATTTATTTATTTATGTATTTATGTATTTATTTATTTATTTATTTAAACGGGTATGGTCCCTTTTTATTTTTGTACACACACAGGTTGTAACACCAGGCACATGTGAGTATAAAAAGGTGTTGTAATATGAAACAAATACAAGTATAACAAGTGGACTGTAGATTAATCAGATACCTAACGTGCCTTTGAAGCTTCATGCAATTTGGGTTCGAAAACTGATATAGAGTTGATATAGAGTTACGGTCTACTAACTGTAGATTCTGAGAGTAGCATAAGGGATATTTTGAGCGTGCTCTATAAGTGGATTTAGGAATATGGTATAGCTGGATAGTAGAATATAGTTGTTGGCACAAAAAATCAACACATTTATCAATTATAAGATCGTTCATAACACAATCCCAATCAGTCACACCAAGGAATGCTGCTACACCAATCCCAGTTTCTCTTGGTAAACTAAGATTCTTTGTAGTTATCCGAGATAATTATTCAAGAGATTTCTTGGAGCTTCTAGAGATTGGCCAATGTAGTTAAAAACACCTCTTTAAACAAAATCTCTTAAAACTATGCTTTAAAAAATTCCTTTAGAAATACTTCTTGAAAATACATATTTCGAGACAAAAACATGTGGCATATTGTATTTCTATAGCATATTTCTGTGCGTAATTTCGAAATTATGAGACCGTGAAATTCGGCTGAAATTACCGGAAATCGAGAGAACAAACACGCAAAGTGAATAATTGACAAACTGCAAATCTGCGCGCGCGCTTTGAAACGTAAACGCAAATAGAAGATACAACAACTCTCGACTTCCGAGTGAACCCGCACAAAGAGCGAAGTTTGTGTCTGACAACGTCGTTTCCGAAGCATGAAGCGGGCCGTTTATCGCGGCGAACGTTCACGCCGGTTCTTGCCAGTCGAACGAACCTGCACCAACTCTATAATTGACTTCTAATCTCGCATAATGACGTCGGTGTATCAGAGACGTGCGAAGACCGCGAGTCCATGACCGACGAAACTTCTTGCGACAAACACGATGAGGATTGCTTTGAAGCAGTGAGAGATAATACAATCGGCGTACGACGATGTTTAGTCGGTTTTGTGATCTCAGGAAGGAAACCGACCTAGAGACGCTAACTCGAGAGGAAGATCAGGGTTAATCGTCCGGAAGGTACGAACATTCCTGAGTGACACGGGAGGAAACTCCGAAGACAATGAGGATTGTCTCTACGATAAACTTTGACTATTTCTAGAATTTATGCTTGTTGTTGCAAGTTGCTACGCTAGATGCTTCATTAACTTTCGCGCTACTAACTTTGCTTCGGTCGTCATTCAAAAACTATATTGGCCTGTAGATATATACTGGGAACAAGTTCCACTATACATACTGTTCAGTTATGAAAGAAGACAGTAACTACGAAAGAGTGTAAAACTAATATTTTTGTATCTTTGATTTAGTTTTATTATTTGTTTAATAAACACAGTTTTTTTCATGATTAGGTAGTATGGTCGTGTAAACTATATCGCTACATATTCAGTGAACACATGTTCAGTAACTGTTTCATTTACACGTTCTGCGCTTCTATCTATTCTAACACACATTGCGATCCTGCTGCGAAAATAGCTGTGCATGGTGTCATATAGAGATTGGGCAGCACGTGGCAGGAATGTGTATTGTGTATGTAATTCAGAAGCAAGAGAATCCTCCGTGAATCCTCAGAGAAACATAGTTTCAGAGAGTTGGAATTTCTTTTATTAAATATTCTTTTCGTCATTTTTTTTTATATTCGACAAACAGGAATCTGCATGCAACCCAGTATCCCTGCAGTATAGTAGATCAAGCAACTCTGTGTACGTATAATAATTTTTATAGTAATTTTATTCGATCGATATTACTGTAGCAAAAGGATTAAAAACAGCGAATTTTTATTATTAAATATATTTTCTTTTCTTTGATAGAATCTTGTTTCAAATGTTATACGGTCTATCGAAAACGGAAATGAATAGTCACATGATAATCCGGTGTCCTTTTGCTACATGTGTTAGGGATTTAACGGAGTCTAGACTGTCTACAGCCCTCTGGATTGCAGAGTGCCACGTAACCACGTGGAACACGGGAAAAGGATTCTCTCGCAGGACGCTCGACCAATCGAACAAATAAAACACGGCGCAGGGTTCGACAGGCTGATCTCATCGCCGAAATGACTACTTGTTCCACACCCCGCCCGACAATATCAGCCTGCTAACCCTGCCCCTTCGGTGGAAATCCCAGCTTCTGTGCTTTTCGATCGCATTGTCGGCGCTATTCGCTCACAACGAAACGCGATATATCTATACGTTGTCGACCCGTATCGTTTATGTTCAAGAAGTGGACACAGGGACCAGCTTGTCGATAGCTTCATCGCGGTTTACACATGTTCCAAGGATTTTCTCTATTATTATTCGTGATTTTCTCGATATTTTTCTATATTTTCTGAATCTTAATATTATAACGTACTAAAACAAATATTTTTAATATCATAGTGTAAATTTCTTGTGTTTTTTGCTGATAAAAATATTTTCCTTGTATTTTCACAATCAGTTCACATTTTTATGTTAAAACGAGCTCAGATAATTACGAGTCCAATTTTCCCCGAGATGGATTAAAGCAAACGATGTTCGGTATTAAGAGGAAGTCGTTCGGAATTAAAAATTTAATCGAGAATATCTGTCTTTCTCCTATCTCGGTCGTAGACAGGGATGCAAGTTGATCATTACGACGATTTTCATTTTAAATTTGCTGCTTAATTTGACTGACGGCCGTCCCTAATTGCGCGCTAAGTACGTCAATTTTACGAAGAATAATTCACGAAATTCATTTGTTAAGTAGTAAAACCAATCAAATTAAAAGGTTCCCAGACTTTCCTAGTGTCAGATCGTCCGCTTTAAAGAAGCATTTCTCAATGAAATTTATCTACCCTTGTTTAGTACCCGGATGTTTACTCCTATGTATCTTCGGCTCTAAATCAGCAAGCGCGAATCAATTTCGACCCTGTTGGAGATTTGCATTGAACACGTAAACAAGGAAGGTTGTGGAACAACAGAAGGATTTACACAGGCATTAATGTGGAATTGAGAAAGGAATTGTACGCGAGCAATTGCGTTATATTTAATTTAGTTCAAAGCCTATGTGGAATATGCTACTTATACACCAATGATTATGTCTATATCTATCCAGTATTTCATACATATATACCAAGTGTATTTTCAATTCCCATTTTATATTCCATCATCCTCTTATCCTATTTACGTATTTTTATCTGAAACAGAAGCTTCCTGAAAAATATTGTATTAAAGAATTCTCCGAATGAAAGAGCTAATATTAATTTCTAAAATATTATCGTAAAACTCAAATTACTATCGCATACGTCCAAAGTATGCAACGCTCGACGAAACAAAACTACGAATCCATTGGAGCGATTAACTCCACCTGTACGATTATTCTTTGACTTGCGTCAATGCGATAGCCAGAGTTCTAGGCAGGCGGATATGTCTCCCGCACGAGACATCATTTGTCTCGTAGCAGGATTACGTTCAATCGCATCTGGATAAGCTCGTTGACTCGGATCGCAGCTACTCGCTCCGATATTTTATCTCGTGGCACGTTTTCATCGTTTCTGCTCTTTTTAATAGGTTACGTCGTTCGATCAACTCGACCTCTTACGCATGTACATGCACGCGTTTATGGGATGAAAAAGGGATCGATTAACCAGGAATCTCGGCGTATAGTCGAGGGAAAATATTGCTCGACGTCGATCGCCAAATATTTGACGATTGGGTGATCCCCTCTGCCTCGGCTGGCTCCTTTTTACAGGAACGCACTCCTCACGTATCGACGATAGAATTTCTCCATTAAAGCTTTCCCACTTGGGTGTAGATAGATATCGTGACATCGTACGACCACTTGCTTGTGATTTATGAAAAGACATAGAGTTTGTTGGGAAGATTATGGGGCTGGTAGTGGCATTTTATCAAATTTTCATCGGGTGGTACGTCGATTTTAGAGAAAACGAAGTTTTATTCTCATAAAAAAAATCCTTGAACCGTAGCAAACTTATGTGGTTGTGATAGAATTGCACGATATTTTCTTCTTGTAAGATTGAAATTTTATTCTCGTGAAAAACGTCTTAGAGACTGTAGAAAAATGTTTAATAGAACTGTATGAAGTCTTCGCTACCCAAAGGGGATACGCAGATTTTTCAAGAAGCAAAGTTTCTTTTTTTTATACAAAATGCCTTAAGAACTCTGAGATTACAAGAGTGTAGTAAAGTCGTATGAAACTTTGAGTAAAAGAATCTATTGGTACCTTGGGCTTTCACGAAACGAAGTTTTCTTTTTATACATATAAGAATCGTAGAAATTCTAATAGCAGGATGAAAATGGTATCTCGAACGTATCAATACACGATAGGAGAAGTCATGTTCAACCACCCTTATCAAACCTGGCGAAATATTTCATACCCTTTCTTATAAAAAATTTCTCTTATTGAATTCTTGATGAAATAAGCGGGTCGTCGTCGGAATTTCGAGGCGCCAGTTGGGTCTGCGCCTCGAATAAATCGCTTGGCTTATCCAAGGGGTCATAGCGTTAAAACACGATGCCTGCCTATGACCACCGCTAGAGCACGTATCGCGGATATTCCGTCGGGATATAAATTATCGCTATTTGTACAAGAAAAAAGAATAATCCAACCCTCCGTTTTTAGGTTTTTTCAAATATTTCCTTATTTTTCCTTGCACAATTTCCAAGCGAGGGGTTGAGTTATTTAAAAATTTATTCTACGGATTATAGAAAAAGGATCGTGAATAAGTTTAAGTAAATTTAATTAAACTGGCGCTTTGAATAATATCGCGGAACAATTTCGTTTACGCTACCATGATCTAAACGAGCGCTAGGAGATTTCCCTTAGAAATCCCTCTCTTAGAAACGATCCCTCAGTTTTCAGCATGACGAACTCACTACGTGTGCGCGCACGTCGAAATACAACGCGACGCGACGTCTCGTCTCGTCTCGTCTCGTCTCGTTATGACGAACGTTCACAGAGAAAGGAGATCCCAAAAGAACTCGCACAGTCGTCTGATAATCTCTGTCCTTATTATCTCGCCTAACGAACCGAGGCGAACGATGGAACGCGAGAGTGCCGAAATTCCTTGCGTGGAACGCATAACAGCGCGATCAATTCGAAAAATTCTTCAAACACCCTGTACTGTACCGTCGCGTCGCGTCGATATGAGAATTCTTCGCCGAGTTCCGAGCACCGTTCTTAGCTACGACTTTGCGCGAGTAATCTAGAGTCGCTCGAAGTGCGATCGTTGCATTGAACGACGCACGATATCGGCTCGTTATATCCCAACCGGCGACGCTGTGCCTCAGATACGAAAACAGACAGTTTCAACAAGCTGAAGGCAAACAGAAACAGTTTTGGTACTTAAACGAAAAGTAAAAAGAAAATGATATTATTTTTAAAGGACATTTTGGATTTTTAGATAACTATAGGGTGTAGAATATCTAATTAAGGCGTAATGAGTCGATTTAATCGAAAATTTTCCTTAAAATTTCTTTAAAATCTACAAAAATCTATAGAATTTCTACGAAAAATTATTCAGAAATTGGTTGCCTTTTTTACTATTCTGCTAATTCTAAAATTTATCAGCGGTGATCGAGAAGAGACACGCATCACAGATTTTCAATCTAATATCATTTAGATGATATTTATTATAGGACGCGTTATCTGACTCGCACATGCCTGGCCAAACAAATTTGTATGTAAATAGCAGTGGTAGCCAACCCGATAAATTGCTACATTGTTTGTAGGTTACACGATATAACGTGTATTATTTACCGAGACAAATATATATGAATATTTTTCGACGAAATAAATCGTCGCAACGTTTTTTATATGCGAGCTATACGAATTCTGTTTGTTGATAAACGAACATCCTCCTAGTCGTCCGGTTGAAAGCTCGTATTTTTTTTTTCAAATGTCCTCTTCCTGGTTTTCTCTCCCTCTCGTTCTCTATCTCTCTTTCCCATCCCCCTTCTTTCGAGCATCCCTGAGTTTATACGCATTTGCTTTGATAATTTCGCCAAGGATCGCTTTTGCTAGGTTGTAAGTGTTGCGCTTATTGTTCAGGCTGTATCAGTTACGCGGAACATTGCGAACAAAATTGTTTTCTGCGGTGAAATTCCAAGAGGATTAAGAGAAAGGAGAGTATTTGCGCGCATTAATTGAATCTGCCCGTGTAAGCTTTGTTACAATTTATTTAGCGCGTAAGCCTCGTCGCAATTTTGTTTTTGCACGTATGAATGTAATATTCTTAATAAAGCCGATTGTTAGCCGAAAATTGAGTCAACTACAGATGGGAAGTTTTCTGATTGTCAAATATTAGTATACATATGGCACTCTTGAAGAAATGGAAAATTAATGTTATTACCGTCGTCGACAAATATAGAGAAAAGAAAGGAGGTTACTATATAAATAAGTTTATAAATATTTAGAAAGTTTCAAAAAATTTCACCATCGAAGTATATCGAATTTACTTGATCGTACCATACAAATTTCCAAATGCAAATTAATTAATACTAATAGAAATCACTTATTGCGTTCTAATTACGAAATAAGATGTCCCACGGAATATTCCAGAATCCCTTATTATCCCTTCAAATCAGTATGAAAACAGAGACTATCCATATATCCAAACAAGCCATTCAAGTATCCTCAAGAAACATTGACACAAACGTGCTCGTCGTTTCACGCGTATTCAGCCAAAAGAAAAAAAGAAAAACACGGATTTGGCGAGAAAATCAGGCAAAAACAGAAAGAGTACAAGGAATGTAATGGCAAGAGGAAAAGTGTACTCGTTGATTCGAGGCGAGTTCCGGGCGAACTGGAAGGCGCATCACCATTGAATCAGAAGGCTCTTGAAAAATACGAGGCAGTCGTTTGAAAAGCCGCCTCAACATGATCTCTTTCTCTTTCTCTTTCAGGTTGGCGTACGAGTCACGGCGATACTCGGCTCTGTGCGCAATCTGGATCAAGGCCCGTGTCGATGCTTACCTACTAGGAATTCCGATATTGCAACTCAGCGTTTCGCGCGCGAGCTCACCCTGTTCACCCAGCGCGCCCTTCCCTCCCCACCCAGTCCACCATGGCCGGTGTCGCGTTGGGTGCGGACATACGTATGCACGTGAAATCGACTAGGTGCATGCGTCCTCGATGTATGTGTGCTGCCAGGCGAAAGCGAGTACTCGACTAAAAGCGAACACGCCACGCTGCCGTGCCGAATCTAACACATCGAATGAATATTTCGAAGCAAACACGTACACTGTCTCACCAAAGTATTTGGACACTAACCATACAATGATTTTATGTGTACGCTTTATGTGATTCGTTAAGCATATCGAAATTTCATTAGCAGTGTAACGAGACTCGACTGTTATGATTATATTAAATTATATTATGTTATTAAATTAGATCCCATTAAATGTTGAGGTTTATTAATATATAATAGACAATCGATTCAAATACCTTTGTGAGGTATACTATATATATATATATTTTTGAATTTGTTTGACACTTTATCAATATAATCATGTTAATCAATTGTCGTGATAACAATACTAACGAAATTTCAAAATGTTTCGTGCTATACACGTGACGTATTCGTAGAAGATGACTACGACTGTTCGAGTGCTTTCGTGAGCCTGTGTAACACACGACTGAGAGAACACACGAAGTGGACGTTCTAACGAGTAGAAGTTTGACGGACGAACGGTTCGGAGCGACCGTGAGGGACGTGCAGCGAAGTTCCTGGCATTTGCATGAAAGGTATCGCATTCGATTAACGGATTCTGGGTTAAAAATTGAATTATTCATGGCACCGTGAGGGGTGGCTGTTTAACTGTCACGAGGCGAGCTGTTGTAAAGCCTTGGATTTACAAGGACTAGGAATGATTTCGGTTAAACGATATGGAAGTGGTTGGGGCTTAGATAGATGAATCGATGGTTGGGGAGAACAGATTGAATCTCATGTTCTTCTGTACATAGTTTCAATAATAGTTAAAGGATTAAATTAATTGGCTGCCTATTCCTGCAACACGAAATCTGGTCGGGTTCTCATTTCCGCCGAAAAACACGAAACCAATCAAACCACCGTCCTACCTTCTCGTTCAGTCAATACGTTCTGTTGGGAAGGGGAGCATTTTCCGATAAAGACAAATAAAATTCCCCGATCGATCTTGCGGCCAACATTCTCCCGCTGGCTAAAATTCATCAGCTAAAAGAAACAACATCATCGACTGGCCACTTTTCGCAACAAATAACGAGCGTTTCTTTAGTAATTTGTTACGAAGGTGGGAAAACGAGTGGCTTGGTCGTTGACGACCTCGGAACAACGGAGCGTTCCCTAGACGCTCTTTATATGCGTCGTAAGTCGCAACTCCTATGAACTAAAAGCCAAGGATACTCTGGAGCTTTTGCGTTGTCTTGGCAGCTATCTCTGATCTAAGTTGACTCGTCGTTGACGCACGAAATAAAACGTTCAGTTTGATATGGCTCGCGTGGACGCCGAAAGGGGACACATAAATTTCACGAGGCAACTCAGTCGCGCGATTGCACTCGCAATTATGGCCACTTCGCTGGAACGGAGCGCGTCAGTTCGAACAGGAATTGCAATCTCGCCCGGATGAATTATCTCGTTGGCGAGGCGCGTTCTTTGGAGCGGTGTATGCCAGGCAAGTGACGACGCATTGTCTTGAGCACTCGCCGAGAATGAAGTGGTTTCATGGAACCTGCGAGTGGCTGTTTATCGTGTGCCCGTTTTTTCTCTCTTCCAGTGTCACGTGGACACTGGAGAAGTAAGAGGAATTTTTTGATGATCGCGCTCCACGCTTTTTACACCTTTTATCTAGATTCAAAACGATGTCTCGAATCCTTTTTAATCTCTCGACTATTTCGCTGATATCTGTGTAAAAGTCGAGGAGCGATTTAATGGATTTCGCGAGATTTAACAGGTCTCATGGTTTTTGTTTCGCGGTTTCGCTTTTCACCGTGCGTTTTATACAATACGTTACGGAGTTAGATCCGGTTTTCGGGATATTTATAGAGTTATTCGTCGGTCGAGATAAGAATCTCGCGTAACGCGAATAGTCGACCGATCATTTTCCATACCTGAGACTTTTCCCGTGACATTTATCATTATTTCTTTCGTACCGGATCGGGTCGCTGGTATTCAGGGATTGTCAAGAGAATAAGATATCGTTAAGGCGGAACGCTCGAACTGTTGGCTGGAAGTTCCAGTGAAAGGTGTTATTACGAATAATTTCCTCCTCTCGGAAAGCACACGCAACGCGTTTCATAGTCGAACATATGCTACAAAATTGATTTTATCCGACTCTGGAATAGCATCCGAATCTTGTCGATTGTTGATACCTGCGTAGCTTTTGTTACGAAATATTCTATTTTTCGACGTGTCCGAAAAACACGTTTACAACCAGACGAAAACATACAAACATGAAACTTAATTTCGATAGAAAATATGCAGTCCACTGATCGGCGATTGTGTAAATTCCAAAGTTAAAACAAACTCCAATCAATAATAGAGTAATATCGCGTAGTTTTGGTGTAGACGCTCGAATAAACACGAAAATAAACAATCGGCTTAAACTCCATCTGCTCAATCGAATATCACCGTTCGATATATTTATTTCGTTTCATTCGACTTTCACGCAACACAATCGCAGAGAAACGGGTCAAATACTCGTAAATAACAGACAGTTCGATAGCGTTGTCGGGGTATTACGCGATTATCGAGAAACAGCTAGATTCAAAGGAAGAGAAATCTGAATGAGTAGGATAACGATAGAAGGACGAACTAAATTTCAGAGCCACGAGAAAACTACTTAACCGAATGATAAAATCTAAGTGCCTCGTTCCAAGCAATTTTCGCGAAACTTTAATGGAGACGCCTTGCCGTTCGTACAGATAAAGATGCTTTATCGACTACTCGAGTAATCATCTCGCTCTTTGCATCAATTAACAGATTCGAACCACTTCGATTCTCGATCCTCCGATCGACGATTTTAACATGTTCCGTGTTGCACCGATTTCATGCGATTTATGATTGGTATGTCATCGATGATGTACGTAGTATATTTGTCATATCTGTTAAAAGAATTGTGCTCCCTGATGGTTAGAAAATTACAAAAATATTATCGTAGAGAAAAAGCTTTGATCCATAAAAGATCGCAAGATACGTTATAATTGCGTATAGAAGATGATACTAGAAAGATTTTCATGATTCTGTTTCTTTTTATAGTCGTTGTACCAAGTGGGATGTTCGGTGTTGATGATCACTGCTGGACCTGTTAACCAAAAGCTTCAAAATGTACGTTTCCATAAAGTCCATGCAGTTGCCAAAGTTTAGTCCTTAACCCTAAGAGAATAAGATTACGAACGCTTAAACAACAATTAAGTTCCGACACTTCCGTTGTCCTAAAGCGAACAGTACTTACAATAAACTAAATATTTGAACGCCCAGAAATATAATTAAGAGAGTCGTGACACGTACTTTGATTCTAAAAAAGATACATCCAATTAGATTGTACCCTTCGACCCAGCCATGTTCCCATAAAGCAGAGCTTCTTGGTTGGAAATACGGCAAGATCGTCATAGAATACCGGCTTCTTCTCTGATACTGAGCAACCACACCTTCGTAGAGCTTCTAAGCACATTATAATTCCCCGTAGTCGGTAGTCGAGTTATAAATCTTTAATACTGTTAGCACCACAGCGATGCGCCTTCGTTCCGGACTTCATTAGGGTTTATTTTACGACGTGGAATATTCAGCAGGAAGGAAGAGATCCACAGGCTTAACGGAGGAGTGCATTTTTCGACCCGCGCCCCCTTGCCACCTCTCGAAAAGACCTTCCGTGAGTGTCGGAAAGGGAGGATGATGCGTCGCATCTTCGTCGTTAACGATATCGATCCGCGAATCTAATGCTAGCAACTCGACTGATTCGCACGGCCGCGAGGGTAATTAAAGTCGCGGGAGTACTCGTCGGAAATTCGCCAACTTATATTTGCGGAACGTGCCTCGCGAACGTCGTCCGGGGATGGAAGGCGAAAGCTCGCCCCTTTTCGTTCTACGTGACACGGTTCCACAGATCTATGTGACGAAGCTTTTACCCGGCGCTGAGTATTACACAGGATATCATAAAATATGTTTGGGATATTTATAGAGTCGGTTCTGAACATCAAAGCGATGAGAAAATGTTGGATACAAAAATGTCGCTTGAGACTTACTTGGAAATAATGTTATTTTACGCTAGAGATGTATAATGGTTGGTATGGATAAATCTGTTGACGAATCTTTCTCACTTGATGTTTTCAAAAAGAAGTCTATTCTCTGATAGACTTTTAAGAGATAATTATTAAACAGAGAATTAGTAACGTAGTCGATGAATTATAATAGCGAATAAATGTGCCAAGTATCATGCTTTGTACATGTGTTCCAACCTCTCGATAAATCAATCGAAAGTACGTACGTAAGTAGTACGTAAAAGTAATGTACGTAATCCTGATTTTTACGATATCTTAATCAAACTATCGAATAAAAATATATTCCCATCAAGAAATTTACAATATTCGCTTCGCGCAATGACTGGTCATGTGAAATTTTGATTCTGATTCCAGTTTTCCTCGAAGTATCAAACGTTTCGAGACAACGACGAAAGTCATGCGATATCGAAGCAAGTCCCGCGTGTTGAATCACGATGAGCTATTCACACGATTCGTGTGGAGAATGAGCTTTTTCAGGTGCAACACGACAGTGTTCCGCTGTTTCTCATCGAGATCCTGAATAAGATTTGCTTCCAACTTGACGGCCAGAGAGGGAATAGAATTCCCGAAGCTTGTGCACGAATGACAATGTATCAAAAGATCGATGTTGTCTCCGCTGGAAGAAACTGTTCTCCTCGAGATCGTACATCAGCGTCGAGCTGATTACTCTAGTCGAATAAGGAGGAAATCCTATTTACTTGCGATACTTCTCAGAGAAAATGTTATTAGCTCTTTGCCAAGATAACTACGGCCTAATTGCGTTTAGTTTAAACTTTTATCTTAGTTAAAACTAGTTTATTAGTTTAAAATCGTTTCTACATCTTTCTTTGTATCATGCATTTTAGGGGAAATGATTTTTGTTTATTTGTGAGATTAATTATAGGATTAATTAATATACAAAGCAGGCCGAAAAAATAATTTATTAATAAAAATTATAATTTTCCCTATATTATATCAGAATAGTAGAATCAAAGACACAATTTCTATGTACCCAATACTAATTAATGTCCAGTTTTAATTACTGTTGATATTGGAATTGTATTCTGCAATATCCAAATCCATAATACTGGATGTTCCGACAGTGACAATAGCTAGTAGTCTCAGCACCGTGTAGCATAAATGTACATTAATTGATAGGTATCTTGTATATCAGGTCTATGTTCATACTACCCTGAAATCTTCCCCTTTGATCAGAAGCCGAGCTATTTCAAATTAATTAATTAATCCTGAAATTTCCCTATATCGACTAGCTCACATAAATACTTGAACACTTATCATAGAAAACTTGCATATCAAATATTACGAAATATAACATAAAATTGACATAGGCACGACATATAAAAATTCTCTAAGTTTTATATTAAAAAAAAAGAAAGGAGGCTGGTGAAAACATATAATTTGAAAATGAAGTAAAAAGACATAGTCTCGATAAAACGAAAAACCTGATTCATCGTGTTTTTCTTCTCTGGTCTTCGAAAGTATTCGGATACTTTGCAGAACTATTCTGTAGAGTCTCTCTTATCTTAATTTCTTCCAAATTGAATTAATCAAATCAGAATTTCCCTAAAATTCCAACCTTCCTATGATTAGAATACTCCAGCAACCCCATTTCTAGATTTCTCCACGCTGGCACCCCCTTAATCACGGTCTGGCCTCTCTCGTCAACATAGTATGGTTCAAATTGCGGCTAAGTTTCCCCGGGGCGGTTCACCGCGTTGAAATTCGTGCAATTACACCGGGAGGAAAGTTTTGGTCGCGTGGCCAGGACGCGACGATGGCCAGGGGTGAGCGTGTGTACCTCCGAGGAGCGACGTTTTCGGATGCACGATCCCCTCGTCGAAGCTGTGCGCGGAATAGCAAAGAGGGGTGGACTGATGAAGTCGCACTATCCCGGTAACAGGTGAAGATCCGATCCTCTGTAGTCACCTTGCGGGGCCCTCCCTGATTCTCTCTGTCGCAGAACGTACGCTCGAGAGTGCGGTCACGTAGCGGCCAGCCAGCGAGTTAAATTTTTCAGTGTCCTGTTTCGTAGGAGTTACGTCCTCCATTATGGAAACTTTCCCCTGAACGGGCAAGCTCTTAGGGATCATGGAAGCGACTTAACCGGTAAGAGGTACTCGGTTTAAAGGATGAATCACATTGTAAGAGAATCGTTTGCTTGCTACCCGGCATGCAAATCGTGATCTCTGTTCCTGAAAAAGCTTTTACCAAGCTTTCCACATTGGGTAACTAATCAGTTGAGTGGGTATATTAATTGATAAATGCACGCGGAGCAGGAAGCTAAAGGCATTTCTAGAGATTATAACGAAACAGGGGTAGAAGTCCAGGAGCAAATTTCGGATATAACGTTGTGTGTGGATGTATTATACATATATTTGCGATTGATGAATTTTCTATTCACGTCGAGATGTATATTTCAAGATTAATTCGTTGGTTAAACAGTCTTCAAAGCGGGCGAAAAGGGATATATGCGTGCATATGTATATCGAAGCAACACGTAGACCCGCACCCGCAGCACTACTAGGGGCTAAATTAACTCGCGAGGCGGTTAATTAGTCAGGCTGTTAAATTCGGTGTATCAGAGCGAAGATGTGTACCTTCATCAGCCACCGTGCGAAATTTTCGTGGATCAGAAGTACGGCACAAGAGAAAAGAATCTCGTGCTCGTTAATTAGTCGTAGAAGTAATTAAAACTCGTTTACTTCCAATCCGTCTATCAAAGATTAACTTCGACCCATTCAATAAATGTTCACCGTGGAACATTCTCTCTTTTCTCGTTCCTTCTCTCTTCCTTATTTTTTTCCTTCTTTTTGTTTTCCCTACGTTCGCTCCTAACGAGCAGAACCCACCGTGAAAAAGGTGCCGCGAGATAAATTTAATTACTCACCACAACATCCTTACCCGCGTAACCGTGTCGAATACATAGATAATCGTATAAAATTCGTCCCAATCTCGCGACCAATCATCGCACCACGTATATTGTAAATTATTTCGTTCCTGTCAATTATAGAGGAGCGTAAATCTCGAAAAATCTCTCAGGATTTATATCTAATTAACGCGATACACAAGGATTACGTAAATTTGCATTTATTTAAATTTCCACGAGACAAACATTCGCCAACTAATTTTCAATACTTTTCGGTAATTTTTAATTTGGTCGCTTTTGATAACACGTTTAAAAAATATAGCCATCGATTCGACTCACCGATTCTGATGACCGGCGGCAGCGACATGGCAGTGGTGACCAGGATGACAATGACGGCGAACAAAAGTGCCATTGTGCTCGACGTAAGCTCAACTCGCACCTCACTATGACATCGTTCTTGCGTACTCCGTTTCGGGGCAGAATGCGATACCAGCAGCCGAAAGAACCATATGAATACACGAAAACTAGGATTATTCACGAACACTTTAACACGGAACCGCACATTGTCGGAGCCTCGCCGCGCACATCGATGCAAATCCTCAGAGGACCTTCATTGTCCACACCTGAAACGATACAAGATATTCTATTGAAAATGAAATTCATCTGTTCCAGTTATTTTAAGTTATTTCTTTTAGATTCCTAATAATTGGACTGCGAGTATACATTCAAATTTCTGCCGTTATGTGCGCACTTAAAAAATTACGCCCTAGACAGAAACTCGTTTCACCTATTCGATAGACGCACCGAATGCAGTTTGAATATCTTAAATATATTTGCATATTACGCGTATACAGTGCACCTTTGTACTTTTAAATTTTCCACTTGGAATATGAGCTTACGAATTTACAATTTACCGATAATTTATTTTCTGTGCATATTATCTACAAATATGAATATTTCCATTAATTCCAACTTTATAAACCGCTGTACTGTCTATGTCATCCATATCAACTTTTTATCGATCTGCTTTTCATTCCGAGATATTAAAGAACGCGAATTCTAAATAAAGTGGGCAGAATTTCGGGAAAACGTGGAAGCAATGTCAGACGAGCCGGCGTTCTCATTAGGTAAATATCGATTATCGAAAAACACCGGCAAGTCTCGTTCGAAGCGTTCAATGGTGGCCGCATCGCCGTATGTACATATAATCCGTCATTATGCGAAAGGGAGAGCAGGTGCACACAGGGAATCGTGTTGGTAGAATCATGCAAGCCAGACCGCTCGGATATCATTGGCTATCCGGTATAATTTCGCGGACATCATGTATGAACTTTACCTCCATCTTCCGCATGTGTATAAGTTTGCCGATGAGACCTAATGCACGTCATCAGTTTAATAGGAAGCTTTCCAGCGTGCGTAAGCTACGAGCATAAATTACTATGTGCATCTTGGAGCAACGATGCGTCAATTGAATTCACGCTCGAAAAAACAACACAACTCAGCGCGGTACAAAACGTTCCTGAAGCGATATTGTCACTAGCGAGTTTCGTTCGATTTGATTCGTTGGCAAAAGGTCGGTTTTATTTGAGTGGCGTTTTCGTTGAAAGTGGTCGAGCAATATCTTCTGGTAATTGAACTTTCCAGGAATTTCTCCTCCTCGTTTCTTTCTTTCTTTCTTTCTTTTTTTTTTCTTTTTTGTCTGTTTGGAGATATATCTCATGATTCAGCGGATACGTTTTAGCGAAAGAAGGATTATGTAATTCTATCAAAGAATCTAGATTATTTTGGAGGGGCGAGGGGAGGGAAAGTCGTTATTGAAAGCGACTAGGTACTTCCTTTCGATAACTGAATCTTTGAAATTCTCGCAACACTTATTTTTCTACGTGTATTCGAGAATAATAGAGTACGATGTTTAATAGGATAGTTGTATAATGAACAAATCTAATGGGACTTCTTTTCTATTCGGGAATCAGCCACTTGGTGTTTACATTGCAAACGAGCTCCCAGCTTCTCGAATTAACTC
The DNA here is from genome assembly GCF_014825855.1 of Bombus pyrosoma. Classification (NCBI taxonomy): domain Eukaryota; kingdom Metazoa; phylum Arthropoda; class Insecta; order Hymenoptera; family Apidae; genus Bombus; species Bombus pyrosoma. The sequence goes on along the minus strand of NC_057773.1, from coordinate 10,291,591 downwards.
GCTTAGGCGTTAATCACAATGGGAGCGTATAACGTAAAAAGTTGCGTGGTACACATGCGGCGTAAAAGTCACATGGACCGTGCACGGTTCATTTGCATGCAGGTCAAGTGAAACGTTAACGCGATTACGCGTGCAATTTGCAAACGTGCGACACGTGTAGGGATAGTTATCGATGAAAATGGCGCGCGAATATCGCGAGAATGTACTCGGTACGTGTCAATTAACAATTATAATTGCGTTCGGTTCGATGTAAAACGAGCAAACCTGTATAATTCGTCTAATGGCCAACGTAAAGGCTTCGCTGAAAGTGTTTTAATGACCATAGGAAAAGTACTCTTGTCCTGACGTAATTGAAAACGCTTCGCTGCCGTTATTAAGGTTAACTGTTGTTATATCTACGGCGAGATAATGGAGGGATTTATCGTTTGTTTAAACTCACGGTCCTCTTGCTGCGTCTTGTTGTTAACAGTGAAATGTAATCTGTGCCAACAGGACGCTTAATTATGCTAACAATAATAGTTGTATATTCAGTCGTTTCCGCAAACGCGACGCTCGATTTCGACACGATAGAATTCATGAATTAATTCTTTTATATTCCGATATGATAATTAGAAATTAGCTGTTATTTCTGTAGAGGACTCGAGTAGGATGGTTGATCGTGAGATTTGTTAGACGATATTGCTCGTTGTTGAAACCGCCGAGTATATTTCAAATAATTAAATAAATAAATACAGACGATAATCGCTCGTATTAACAGGTTCGCTACAGACAGTGTAAACGTCGCAAAATAAGATCGCTGATAGATACTCGATAGATGCTCGATAGATGCTCGGTAGATACTCGTAGATACTCGATAGATACTCGTCGATAATTGCTAGATAACCGAACTGGTAACTCTTACGGTCGCGTTAGTTTATTTATACTGGTGGGGAGAGAGCCGGAAAATTCGAATTCGAATTTTCTTGACGGTTGCACGTAGAGGTGACATTATTTTGCCCCGAGTTTATTTATTATTACATTACGTGCATCCTAAAGATATTGATATTCCGAGGCAAAACAACCCTCTAGCTCATGTGCCGCTACACTTTTTTGCACATTATAGAAGAAATTTGTTTTAATTTTTAATTTGTACCTTCGTGATATTTACTTCTAGTTACAGTACTGTGCGAGGGTCTTAGACCATTTAAGAAATGGAGATGTTTCGTGTTTTTAAATGAATATAACGATGCTTAACGTTGTTTTAAATTTGTTCTCACTTCTTAGGAAGTTTTCAGTTAAAAAATTAATTTAATCGGGGCATTTATCGAAATATCTGTAAACAATTAACAAAGCGGGAAAGACAACGGACAAATAACACTGTAAAGAATTTCTGAAGATTCATTTCTATATAACGTTTTATATAACAGCAAGTAGAAATACTTTCTCAAATACAGTTGTCGTCATAAGATCGGTATCGTCTATGATTCAGAAGTTTTGCGCCTACCTACTGTACATAACGTTTCCACCTCGACATTTTGAGATCACAAAATGAACTTGTCTGCAGAGAAACTTGACACTTTTAGAAGAAATTTCTTCAACGTATCTGTCGGATATTTCGATAAAGTGTCTTGCAGCTGTCATTCGAGATACAATTACATTTCGAACTTTAATATATCACGTCTACAACACGGTCTCGATCATGGAAACCATCGGACTACGTCGCGTAAGATCATCTCTGGATAAAAATCTCGCAGCTGTTCGATTCCTCTGATCAGCGTTGATCGATAGAAACGCACCGAGCGTATAAAAGGGCCTTTATAGCAGAGTACTGAGCTCGGTGTCGTTGCCACATGCAGCTCACGCTTCCGCTATTAGAGTTAACCTAAACGGATTTAAGCTAACCCAATTTAGCGATGGGTAACTTTGCCCCTAGCCGTGTTTGTTTGCCGTTTCTCCACGGCCGGCCTTAAGCGCGTCGCTTGATTACGTGTCTGTCTCCGAATCGCCCTTGTTTTCCTATTCTCCATTCTTCTTCTTCCCTAGAAACGTCAACTCCGCCATTATCTTCCCTCTCGGTGATTTCTCTGTTTCTATTCGGCTAGATTTTATCAGCCATCGCGAAACTTCACGTGGTTTACGACTCACTCGCTCACATTTACCCACCGAAGTCATTTCCTTCTTTTTAGCGATTTTTCATGGTGTATCCCAGTGAATATTACCGACGAAATAGCAGGGGCCCGAGGATTACGCTTCGTCGACGATCCACGTAAACGACAAAATCGATCATTTATTGCGGTTTTATTTCTGGTCGCTCGTCAATTCAATCGATCGATAATCCATCATCATTTGTTAGAACACGCGACACCGGTAAATGAAATCGCTCATAGTAATTTAGAAAATTTGATCGGCTCGTTCTGACGAACAGTGATCATCCGAAATATTTGCCGGACCCATCCCTTCCCCTCCCCGGACCAGCAAATTACGCAGTAAGATTGCGCCAATTACCATCGGATTTCATCGAGGGGGTTGAAAGTTTGTCAACGTTAACGAAGAAACTCGGTGAGTTCGATCGTTGTCTTACGACTCTCAGTTTCATTCTTGTTGCTATCGGTGAATATTGTACGTAAAAGATATTCCTTTTATTTTCGAAGACTGTCGCGTAAAGTATTCTTCGACTGGCAAGCAAAAATAGCGAGAAGGCAATTGAATTTTTTCAAATCCATGAGAACGTATCGGTTCTACGGTCTCGCCATTTCCGAGGGCTGTAACGTAAGATTTCTGGGAAATAAAAACATATCTTAACAGATATGTGTTGGGCAGCTGCCAGACACCTGTCTACTTAACGTTTCCCCCTCGACATTAATATTTTGTAACCTTCCTGATATACGGTTTTTAATACAGCCTTTTAATGCAACTAGAAATGCATGTTTGATGGTTTCCTTTGAAAAAAAGAAAAAAAAAAAAAGGAAAAAAAGGGGAAAAACGCTGAACAGCATTGAGAAGCGTAAAGTTAACTCCCTTTGTACGTTTCGAGGAGATGTAGCTAAGGTACATTTGATTCGAAATGGTGAATAAAGATTGAGAAAAACTTCGATATTCTTTTGTTGTTCGCCTAACGTTTTGTTTCCGCATAGAATTAACCTAGCGAAGCAGTGATTCGTAAACGAAGATCGGACAGTAAGCTATAACGATACATTGTAACGGTTCATCGTCCTTGTGTTTTGCGCCAGGCTGAAAAAAGTGGACATGAAAAAGAGATAAGGGAAGGAAAGAAGGAGCAACGATGAGACGAGGCTTTCGTTATCAAAGGCGTCCGGGCAAAAAAAGGCGGAGGAAATGGTTTAATTAATTTTGTTGCGAGGCAGTTTATTAGCATCATCCGGCTTATGCAATTCTCGCTCGTAAAATAAAGAATCCAGTGAATTACTGACGTAATAAACAGTTTCAGGATATAACATGTGACCTTCTCGCAAGGAAAAGGAAGGTACAAGAAGGTTTAATTAATATTGCTACTGAAAAATTCTTTGTTAAAAACAGAATTTTCTTCTTAATCAACATGCACTTCAATATTCTTTTGCTTTCTAACAAAACTAAAGTTATTCCGACAGAAGAATTCCGAGATCCTCAGGGTGTCATCGACAGATACAAAAGGAGTGAGAAATCGCAAAAGTTATTATGTAAGCGATCCTCGTGATCGGTGAACTTTATCGCCGTCGCTACGAAACTCGACTACACGTTACATGCACTTGCTCGACTCGTTTTATCACCTTGAAAGCTTCCACGGAATTGTATATCCTTTTGTCGATCGTCTCCTTTCTGACACGGTTACTTTTCTTCTCTTCTCCGTTTCAGACCGGTGCGGAATTTTAATTATTTTCATATGATGATATTGTTTTGGATTTAGATGCGTGAAAGGGTAAGCGAAGAACGGTTATATGTATATATTGAGAGAGAAATGGAACTTGATGTGCAATGCATAAAATTTATAATGGAATATGGACTGAGCTTTTCGAGTGGCATAGCGTTTCAGTGACATAAATTAACTCCCAATTATATAGAAAATTATATATAAATATCCGTCAAATTGAACGTTTATTAAGTATATTAATTTCGTCCTTCTTTTGTTATACGAGTCTATTGTACATGTATAAGATCGTTGAAAGGAACGATCGTATCGTTGCATAATGAAATATTAGAATTTAATTATAATAGAAAATGTACTTTAGCTACAGTAAGCGATTCTTTTCGGGCGACTATAGACACCACAATCCCTTCGCGTGAAACGCAAATGCAATTGTGCTAATTTACGGTACGCACTAAATACAAAGTCAGAAGGGATAATAAAATAGTTCCATTCGATAATTCCATTTCGAGCCGAACCTAGTTAATAGATTCTGGCATTAATTTATTGACAGGCGAGACTATAAATTATCCGCGTACTTCCCGCTGACTATATAGGTGTCCATTCCAATTGTAATTATCATTCGTTTCCTGATTCTTGAAATTCTGACAACCATCGAATACAATTCAGAGGAGACACGGAAATCTTTCAAAAGTGAAGTATATTTCAATTAACTTCTATCCTATATATTTGAAAAGTATATATTTTTCGGAGGAATGTAAAAAAGCATATCTGGCAAGGCTCGCGAGCAAAAGTCGCGGCTAGCGAGATACAGATGGAGGAAGTTCTAAAACTGTCGAAACGAGAGCAAAGTTGGAAACGTCGTAGCACGGTTGCACGGTAATTGTCGTTATTCTTCGGGTGTCTCGTCCTCGGCGAAACCCATTTTGCTTGCGTGGAAGCCCGAGAAATTGTCGAGAGAGGGAGAAAGACAGACAGACAGACAGACAGAGAGAAAGAGAAAGAGAGAGAAGGAAGCAGAGAACAAACAAGTTAAAAAGACTACATTCCTATCGTGTGGTTCGAACACGCTCGTTCGTTCATACGAATTGAACATGCCATCACAACGATCGAATCGTTGCCACGAACGCGTGTTCTACGATTATTTTGTTTTATATTTTTGGAGGGCCATTTTATAAATCTTTGGTATTTAATTCGATTCACATTCGACACGTGATCCTGTACTCGCGAACAAAATTCCGTAACGCAATATCGTAATTCGAGCGGATTTGTACGAAGAGGGATTGGTTAGCAGAGTGGATGGTTTTCGAATAATTTCGAAACTAATTCTCCGCGGCAGAAAAGGGCCGTGCAATCATCGTGATTCATAATGAATTTTCTGAGGAAAGTAAGGCTGATCCACAGATAGAGACGTTGAACAGTAGCTACGCGCTTAAAGCATTCGTTGGATGTAATTAAATTAGACGAAACGTAGTTAGAGCAATGGTTCCATTCGTACCGTACCTTTGACCCGAAATCGATTTCGAAACGATTCAACCCTGTTCGTAAATAGTCGCGGAGATTGCTTCGGTGGTAGTGACCAGAAATTTACCAAAGATATACATACGTAGCTTGCGTGTCGAGGTCGCCTAAGTTGAATGCGGAAGACCGTCGAGCTTCGTCAAAAGCATGAAAAATATCTGCGAATTACTAAACGTTGAACGTGCGTCAATTTATACATATGATTATCTGGTTATAATGTTAACAATAACAGTTATTTTACTAGTGGAAGCCGAGCGTCGAATTTCCAGAAACAGCATGGCGCCATCAACCATGAATTATAATTACGATCCGTTTTATTTTGCAAGTCGTGCGCACCGACGAACGCCTATCCACTCGTCAATTGAAAAACGTTCAACGCTGTCAACGTCTAAATCGATACATAAACGACATTCATATTGAAACTTGAGCGAACTCGTTTCGCTAGAAATCGAAGTTTTGCAAACGATCGTGCTTATCGAGAACGTTCGCGGAGGTCTTATTAAACTTTGCCAACGGAAATTGTATCTGCATGAAAACGACGATGAAAATGACGAGTAGAGGAAGGCGATAAGAGAAGGGAAAGAGGGTGGGAAACTGGTTCATTGACCATTAATCCTAACCGGTCGGAAACCATTGGAAATTCATGCGTATCTCTGCGTTTCAGCCGAAGCTGTACATAAACCACGAACATGGCTAATACTGCTGATCGTCGCGTGAAAAACTATCGATAATCGCGACTGATGACACTAACGCATAGTTAGTCGTCGATCACACATCGACACCTGGATTACTAGCGGTTCGGAAAAAAATAAAAAGAGTATCGCTTCGAACGTCGAGTAAACAAATTGCCTTTGGTTCAAGGCCAGCGTAGAATTCCTTCCCTTCATAAATCGTCTACGTTCTCCTCATTTCTATTCTTAAATTCTTGTCGAAACCTTGTAGAAGCCACGAAAAACCATCGCGAATATATTTGTCTGCAAATGGTTATAGGCGAGTACTCACATTTCTCCCCTTCGCGCCAGACACCGTCAAATATTCATCTAAGCCAGGTAACGAGTCCTCACTTCACTCGTCCGTCTACCTTGCTACGGAGGCACCCTGTCGACGCTTTGAACCACTAGACACTCGCGTTTCAACGTTCACTGCACGAGGCTTGTCCTGCGTAGCATGCTTCACGCCGGAATCGAAGTTCCGCGATCGGATGTCAGGCCGGAAATCTGATTCGCAACGAACCACAGGGCGAGAAAGAGGGAGGCAAAGTAATTTTATCAGGACGATCTAGTCAATTTTTTCTCGTTAACGCGAGATGGTACCATCGAATCACGTCGATCCAATACGATAGGCCAGTTACACCGGTCGTTATCGTCCTCGTCGTACGTGATCATCGGATATGTTCATCCCGATAACCGTAGCTGAGTATTATCTGCAGCGAATTCTCGTTGTCCTGCGGGTTGTCATAGCGGGTTGGCGGATCGGCTTGAAAATTCTCAGATCTCGCAGGACTTTCCTTAACGCTCGTACATTATAGCAATTTCGATCGGAAAGCGGTAGAGTTCGAGAATCGGTACACGCGGGCAACCGATACGCGATATCTTTCAAATATTCGAGATACTTGGAGCTAAATACTATTCACTTGGTGTTTAATCTCTGACGTCTAATCGACGAGCAAACTTCGTTGTGCCCTCATGTTCACCATTCATCCTCTGATACATCACCTTTTCATAAAATACATTAAAATACATGAAATAAAATAACCGTTCCGACTAATTCCCTCTATGAGTTTCAGCCTCGAGATTTATTAATTAGAACACGCCTAGAATTCTCCGCCACAGCCACTTCAACCCCTTCGTCGATCTCCCTCCAACTCTCTCTCTCCATAAACACTCTTGGAACACTCGGTAGATTAATTTTCCTGGTCCCGAAACAAAGCTACGCGCACCTTCGTGAATACATCCGATCCTCGAGGGTCGAACAGACACGCGATCGAGAACACCTCCCCGTTTTTAGTACGCGCGGTCCGACGATCGCGAAAGACGCGCGGGCACTGGCTGCGCCAGGACGATCTACCACCCCCGGACGAGTGCGCGGACCGCTATCGGAGGAGGTGGTGGATGGCTTTCGAGGGGTGGCCGTGCGAGAAAGAGGGACAACAGGGTGGATACGCGGCGCGACGGGAAGCGAAAGGGGAGGCTGGCGCGCACGCAACGCACGGAATCTTTAGCCCCTTTGCTTCATGGGCCGAAGATACCCTGACAGGAACAACCTAAGTCGACTGTATTATCTGGGTTACTGGACTCTCTCGCGACGTCGACCCTGACCAAGCTGCGAATTAAACCAACCACGGTTCAAGATGTTTTAATGACTGAGATAATGGGGCGACATAGGGGGTGAAGTTGTTTGGGGAAGAAAGCTGGATAATGTGGACGAAAACGTAAGTATTGGCGGAGTTGATTTGATAGGTACAAAAGAAAGTACAATGTAAAGAAGCTGCTTTATGCGAAATTATGACATACGAACAATATTTTTATATTAGTTATGTAAGTTTAAGTGTGAGAGATAAATCGTTACATTCTTATAGCTACTTGAATCTCTATACTTGCTACTGTTGATTCTGTGTGTGATCTATTGTATTTGACTTCAAACGAGCGAGAGTGAAATTAGTGTGAAACAAGTAGATACGACGAAAGTTCACAGCTATTACATTTCTGTTAATGGTCTGTTTTATATAAATAACTGAATTTCTAAACTTTAAAATATGCTTCTTACCTAGATTTTTGCAAAAAATATTCTCTATTTGTTAAAGCATAGAGATTACTATCTTTTCTTTTTCTTCTTCTTTTCTTTTGGTTAAAAGCTTTAACGATTTTGTAAACTATTCTTCCAGGTATCGATCTCGTATCTCCTAGGTACTTATTGCCCACTTATGCTCGATAAATCTTAAAGAGCCTAAGTCCTCCGTTAAAACAGACTACGTTTGATCCTGAACCGTTTGAAGCACAGGATCAAAGCAGAAAAAGGGACTCTTTTAACTATCAAAGGGCATTCGAGGAGTCTTGATATTCAAAGTACCAGGCGGCTTATTGAGCCACGTTTCATCCAAGGTACCTACTCGACTGACTTGACCATATCGTGAATATGTCGACAAACGTAAATCCCGCCAATAAAGACGAATCTCCAGGTCCTTCACTTATTTTGTTTCAAGAGACGATCGAGTGTCGTCAAAGGCTTCAGTACAATTAAGAAAAGGTCCATTTTAATTTGAGAATGAAGGAACCTTCAAATTTTTGTTAATATATTCGAAAAATTGTCTTAACACGTGTATTCATAATATCATAAGCATAGGTTAGTAATTAGATATAATGAACCTATTACCAACATAAAGCAAAGAAGAATGATAGCGATAAAAAAGATAAAAGCGTCTACCACTATAAAAAGGAGAGAAAGCTCGATCACAGAGGTCGCCTGTTCCACCCTTCACGGAAGAATGAGCTAAATAAACTAGCTAAAAGCTCAAAGAATCCACCCTCGTTTCCTCGCAAAAGGCACAACATCTCCACGTAATCTGCACCAATAATTCACAAACAAACGTTGTAGAACTTAAGCTAATTCGCCTCTGTCCTAACGTTTCCTTGCCGAAATTTAAACAGGCGTGCTTGCATTCAAGAAGGAAGACAAGGTGCCTTGACTACGAACAAGGCGTTTTAGAGTTGGAAAAACGGGCAGAATTAATGAAAGACCGAGCGTATAATACAGGGACAGAGTAGTTCGATCGCGCGCAGTCGAGTCATGAAGCCAGGCAAAAGATACGAGTAGGGCGTCCAGCCAGCAGAGTAAGAACGTAGAAAGCTGGGCAAAGAGAAACGTTGGCTCGTGAATCGAACAGAGACAAGGAACATCGCCTCCTTCTGACACCCTCTGGAGTACCGAAGATACCATACAGAAAAGCAAAGTCGCTTTATCTGGGTTAGTGGACGTCGACCCTGACCACTTCCTACGCAAAGAGGATTGAAATAAACTCGCATTTATCAAGCGTTTCGCTGTTACGTAACCGTCGCACGGCTATCGTCATCGGTCACCATGGAGGACTTCCACGAGATCTACATCGGAAGAGAACCGAGAAGGAAGAGGAGGTCTCGTGGACGACTTCATTTTTAGAATGTCAGCTCGTGGACTCGAGAAACATTTCTCTGTGGCTATCGTGAGAGGAAACTTCTCCAGACAACTTTCCCAGCCAGGAGGGGGAACCAAGTTTCTTCCAGTTTACGTGCCGAAAATCCTGCTGAATTTACCACCGTGGAGGTCTGCCCTTTTTATTTTAAGAATCTGGGCTGGATCGAGACGCGAATAGTATTAATTATATTGAGCATGGCGTCTTTTCAGGATACCTTCCATAGGGTGGAAATTACACAACGAAGCTTTGTGCTTCTCTTTTTACGACTCTGTCTCTGATACAACTGTCGTTGTGTCTTTTTTCTTCGAATGATAATGAACACGCTTTTTCTTTTTCAGTAGCTGATTTCCCTTTGAAACTGCGAGAAAGGTTAACACGTAATCAAGATGAAGCTTTAATGACAGAAAATGCGCGAAAAGTAAACTTCTTCCTTTGTTGTAATTCCGCATTAAGAAGGAGAGACTCTATCGTAACATTTTATTCGATGATTCTGCGATACTCCAGTGATGACAGTTTCTAAATTAGCCTTGCTTCTTCCTGAAAAATGATGCATCGAAGGTAGTCAATCATATAGCGCGCTGCTTTCTCAAGAATTTGTCACTGTACTAGGAAATATGCAAATTACAAGGAAATAAGAATCCATCAGACCGATTCAGCTAAATGTTAATAATAATAATGCTGAACAGAAAATCCGCAAAAAGAATTCTCCTTAATTAAAATGCCCTATCTACCATTCTATTAATTAAGTTAAATTATTTTACCTAAAAGATAATCTCATCCAGAGATGATCATCTCTGAGATGATTATCTTCCGATACATATTTCAACGTGTTTTGAAAAGTGAAAAAATACTATATAGGACATTGTAACTACGAAGAATAGGATTTTCAACAGATCGAGACTTTTCTCGTAGCAAATATGGTCAAGTCAATCCTTTAAATCCCAGATCAAACAATTCCATCGATAAAATAAAATTTATAAAACGAACTTTATGAGATTTTCTCTTGAAACGTCCACTTCCGTTGTTAAGTTTCAGAAGCGACTTCTTTAACGTCAAAGCCTCGTGAATTGGACTTCGCTGTGCAAAAGCGAGTTATCGAAAAATCACGGAAAGCTTAGCGCGTTACGGTGATCGCGTAAATTCGATCGTTGCGTTCGGATGCGTGATCTTTGGAAAGACAATTGTCCAGGGGATCGAGAACGTCCAGTCACGCACGTTTCTTCGTTTGAAAAATTTCTTCGTTGGATTTTGCACGGTTGTCACGAAGCCCGCGACGTCTTCCTTCTGCGCGAAGACAAACATCTTGGCCGAGGCCCAAGAAAACTGCTGACACATTTCCGCGGATAATGTAACTCAGTTTACATGGAATCGTCGCTAACGGAATGGCAAATTCACGTGCCAACGCTCGAGAGACGCCTCGCCGTGAAAACGAGCCGAGCATCGTCGCGTGTCTGCTACTTTATCTCGTCTGATGCGCGTATCGTTATCGATTTCGCACGTTTATTCTCTTCCAACGGGAAAATGTATTTTATCGAGCATGTTATTTCCATGAATTTTTCTATGAATTTTATTTCTTCTCTGCAATAGATAATTTTATTTCAGATGACGAATTTAATGCAGGCAGTTCGATTTCAAATAAGCCGCTACGATTTTCAACGTTCCACGGAGCTTCTCGTGTATGAGAAAGGTAATAACGGTAAATCCCGTGTTTGCCACGTGTCACGATATAATTAAATCGCAGCGGAATAATGAGCCTTGTTTGAATATAAAATAGGATATATATATATACTTATGTTTGACCGTTATTGTCAGATTGTCCAATAATTTCGCATTGCTGTGTATTCATACAATTTTATACGATCGAGTTTGCAGTACTAGAAGGTATATCAAAGGAAGCGATCATTTTGCAGAGAACATTTTAATATTTATCTATGAAACGTCACGTTGTGTGAATCTCTTAAATCTTCGTAGTCAATTTTCCTCAAAATTAATTGTGAGCCCTAGAGAGAAGATCGTGTTCTTCATTTCCGACTTTTTTCCGCAAGTAGAACGATCTTTTTAAACAGGAGCATACATTATGTCGGACATCCTATATAATCCTAGAACAAGCTCGCTAATATTTTCACGCGAAAAGAAGCGGCCGGCAAACAGTCTGTTAATTCCATTTTCTGTATTTGCAGTACGTGAGAGTGAGCTGTTTTTATTATTTGCAATGATCCGGATGGCAATGCTGCACGCCGGCAAAAGTTTGCAGAATGATCGAATGGCGCATTGCAAATATATTGTTCGAGAGTTGGTGTTTACACGATTGAGAAATTTTGCGTTCGCCCATGAGATGAAAAGCGTAAAAAATAATAGCAACGGAAGTTTTATTTGAATTCGTTGTATCAGTGCCCGATCCATTTTCTCGGTATTCCGAATGAAATGTACAATGGAAATCAATTTGAAATTCATTTTCTATTCGTCACGGAGCAATATCTATTGAATTGTCTGTACCAGCATTCCCATATCCCGTCGACTATTACGGTTTGCAAATATAAAACTAAAACGTGCGACTCGATACGAGGAAAGGCCGACACGATCTTCCATACAGATACGTCATCTCATACCGAGACAATGGTTCATTCTGTCTCCTGTTTCGAAGCTTCTTCGATTGTCGCTCGACGTGGATACATAAAGCGACAGCTACGAGTGTTCTCGCGTCGAAACAAAACCACCACGAAATATATATATATATATATCGACTGCGATGGAGGTCAGAGGAGGCGATATTGCGTCGCATGACGAAGATTGCTCCTTTCTCGGAGGAATGCCCGCCGCATAAATCATGATTCGACAAGGAAACGCAAGCATCGAGTGGCGATACGCTGTTTCTCCCCATCGAAAGAGAATCGTCCACGAGCCGCCGCCGGCGAAAAAACAAGCAGAAAATGGCGCGTATCGCGACGAATCGTTCGCTCCTCTCGTTTTTCCACGCAATCAAACCGCTCCAGATTCGACGACACGGCTTTGCCTTTCTTTTGCGGCTATCGAGTATTTGCAGTCGCTTTTTTCCTACTTGTTTTTTTCACACACTCTATCTGTCATTGTTTGCCTCCGCTCGTTCGTATGTTTGATTTTTCGTGGTATTTTATGATACTCGTGCACGTTGACCGAATTGATATATTCTGGGCACTGTTACGTAATAATTTTCTAATGAAATTTCAAAATGTTTCATATAATACATTCATAATATATTCATCGAATTGTTTACCAACGTTCGAATATTTCCGTAACCCTGTGTATACATAATTTGTAAGGTATAGTTAATATAACAAACTCAATCGGGAAAGAGAATCGTTAATTTGATGAAAAGCGTGAAACCGGTACAGATGGTAACCTAACGAGCATTTAATCGTTATCGTATATAAAAGCTGTTACAAACATGATATAATGACTTGCGTGCATCATTTGTGAGATAAAAAAGTAGGGGGACACACCAATATTGGAGATATTTCGGATCGGTGAATATCAGGCTTTAATAAATACCAGCATTATCTGTCACGCTATTATTTGTCATGGCCGATTTCGAATCAGCCGGAACTGTTCATTTCGCGAAATCGCTTTTACCCCGATAAAAACAGCTATGTCGAGTCTCCTGGTCCTGCGTTTATCGCGTACCTCGACCAATCAAGCTTCCCTTCCTAGATAACGTTTTCACGCGAAATTAAGAGGATCGATTTCCAATTTCTTAAAACCACCTCAACCGCGTATTTTACAACGAAGTTGCTCTCGTGATTAATCGCTCGTTCTCAGTTCCTCTAGACTTCATTCGACTCCTATTGACGATGGCTAATCACCGAAATACCACGGGTAATTCTCGCCAATTCAGATTACAGAGGAGAAACGTTCGACGACGTCGAAACTACCACTTCATTAACATCACTGCGCCGTTTCTCTTGGGAACGCGTATTCTCTTTCCTTTCGCGATGCATATAAATTAAACTCGCTTAAACACGATGTAACGGAGCCGGAGCATCGCTTATCTTTACCAATATTCGAACTTATTATTTATAAAAATCCACGTGCACCATCGATTGTTGGTTTTTGGATTGACAATGAATCGTCCGGTACGTTGCACGATATTTACGATCTTTCGGTTCTGCAGAATTCTTATTGCTTCTTTAGGGGATGACCCCAGTCGGAAAGCCAACAAACAGAAATAAAATTGATTTACATACCACTAAAACAGAAACAATAACAGAAATCCGATAAAGTTCGTAAAAAGTCGATATAATTAATGGAAAAAGGAAAACGAGAAGGAAGGCTACGGAAGTTGCCGAATTTCCGTCAATACTTTTGTGTTCACCCGAAACCAAAAACTCTCATCCTTCAGGTCTATCAAGAAAAAGCGAGAGTTTTTATCTTGAATTTTCGATACGACGACAAGTAACTTGATCGAAGCCGTTTGAATTCTAACGAGGATAAATGCAGAGACACAAAAGGAATATTTCATGCGTGAAATAATTTTCATAGCGGAAAAATTGCGTAAATTCGCGTCATCTGAATTTAAATGACTCGACTAATCTAAACTGGGATTAACAGCTGCATTTGCTATATCGTTTCTTTCCGTGTTTCTAAACTAAGTCTCTCGTATTTCATTACGTCTATTTACAGTTCTCTCCCAAGTTCAGAAAATTTGCATACGGAGAATGTACTTGGGTGTAAAAGGACGCACGGTGATACTTTATGACCTTCTCTATTTTGTTGGAGATATGCGTTACGTTTTCAGTGAACACTAATTTTTCTGTGGTTGAATCATGGGCGAAAGATATGTAGGTATAGTGAACGAGCTGTATATTTTACGTTTTCGCGCGTAACACGTCCGTAAAACTACCCATTTGACGTATTGAAACTTTACGTTCTGTGGTTTACGATGTAACGCGAGAAACGGTGAAGTACGGCCGATAAAATGGGTTGAATTGCCGAAATAAATCAGCTTCATCAACGTGAAGATTGGAAATCTTGTAACCATTGTTCCTGGTTATAAACATATAAAATCATTCGCAAGATTTTGATATTTATCTTTAGCAAGGTACAATTGTTTAATTCGCGTTGGAGTCTCCCAGTCTACATTTCATCCCATGGGTATAGTTGAAAAATAGTACTTTAGATTTCGTCGCATCTGGCTCGATGTGGTTTTACATTGTAGATTTACGTGCGCGGAGGCTAGTGCTTCCTTCTTATTTCGCCATTAGGAAAGTCGTTAATTAAGTTGGCAAAAACGAGGAACGACGGCGGCTGCGAACCACCAAAAGAAACGAATACCAATGGTGTTAGGTCGGCCGGAAACGCGGTTCGCAACTCATCGATCTTTTTCTTCGTCTCTTTCTTCCTACTTTCCTTTTCATGCTGCAACCTCTAATCCTGCGCTTCGATCTAAAGAAATTACCACTAGAATCTCTATCATTTTCTCAAATATTCGAGCCACGATTTCCCAAGATTTAATACGATATTTCAGAAAGCCATATTATTAAAGCAAAACGTTATAAGCGTCTAAAATATACGAAGTCGTTAGAAGCACTAACGTAACATATCGCTTCGTATTTCGATCGTGTTATTAGCAACTATATTGTGCTCTCTTACGACGTTTCATGAACATCCCAGTTCGCTTAACTAACTTAGTTCAAAGATATGTCGTTATGAAAGTTTAAAAATACCAACTAACGTTTTAAATATAAGAAGATGTAAGAACTATACAGAAACACGTCCCTACACATTTACTTTGTCTGGTAAAGTGAAGAGTAGCGAGCACCACCATGAAGATAAATCACCGTAGCGATCTGGGACGGTCAACAGAGCCAGACGATATTACTATGGTACATACCACGACGAGACTGTGATTCATAGAGTAAACGTTCTCAGGCTACAATTACCGGGTATCAGAATGAATTTTCGATGTTATCCCGTTGTCATCGAGGAGCGGAGAAGCGGCTGTTGTCGGCCGCGTGGCTTGTTAAATCCGCGTGGGCCCGAACCGAGGCCGTACATCATCCCCTACAACTTAACTGGGTTAACACGAGTTCGTACGAAGTTGCACCGATTCAGGCGTGAACATTATACGGAAGCCGACTTGCACGTAGCCCGAAACACGAGATTTCCTTGATACAACGACTGTCATTACGCTGACATGCAGTTCTACCGATGTGTCTACGTACGTTACTGATGTTTCGGTTGTTACTATTTACTAAGGTGCATTAGAAGTTTAAGTGGTAACTGACAATGTTTGGCTATCTTGATTCCTTAGAGATTGGCTCATTTCGTCCTAGTCTGTCTCACGTGTTATTGTCGCCCTATTCTACCGATAAAGTTACGGAAGTTTATCGCGTACACTGTTGGCGATAAATATTGCAAAATCCCTAATAAACGTTATTTTATTTAGCATTTTATATTAGAACGTAGATTTAGGGAATGGACACAGTGGTAAAACTCAATTTTCGCATTCAGTTTGTACTAAATATCAACAAGTGTCCCGATGTTTATGGCCGACAGTGCATATTAATAGTCAAATATTCGGAATCAGTGCGTTTTTTTTTTTCTATTGAATCCAGGAACTTGAAACTCTATCTTGGAAAGTCTATCAAACTGAATGTTAATATTCTGGATATTTGTATAAATAATAGAAATTTCGAATTAATACTTCGAAGTTTTAAATTACTAATAAAATCAACAGGTAATTCGATATATGTAGTACAATATCGGGATTTTTGCCAGTAGCGTAGGTGTTAAAGTTTTAAAAGCTGAAAAGAATGCCTGCGTTCGACAATGAAATATTTTTACACGAACTGGTGGCGATCATTCTCTCAGCCATTGGAGCACCGTCATCACGGCCTATTCATTACGGCAGAAATGTTCGATAAAACGTCGAACACCATCGGTCGCGGTCGATTACGCAAATGCAAGCTCGCGGGTTTTAAATACAGTCACAGCTGGTACGCGTTGCGGTGAGAACCGTAATGGCGGATTCAGCACAAGAATCGGTCGGGCGTGTCGGCGACTACGCCTTCGTTGCAAGGTTACGCGGTTCTAATAATGCCAAGCTAGAAATTACATACTGCATCGCGGGTGGAAATCGATATTCCTGTGGTCAGTTTCGAGTTTCACGGAAGCCAAGTTGAATTTCGTTGAGCCGTGAAATCGCTGTGACACCGATCGATGAACGCACATGGAAATGTTTTCCTTTCGAGCAGAAATCGACGGAGTATAACCATATTAGGGTACATTTATACCTATGTACATAGAAAGACAATGGAGAAGAATGGTTGAATAAGTCAATTTTTGCAAACTTTTGATAAGTCTTATCTATATCGTTGCCAGGAGCAATGATGTTCTATTGTTCAATTTCACTTGGCCAGGAAGAAAGTGAAAGCAATTTGTTGCTGCATTGGTACAGACCAATTAGGACCAATTTGTATGATGCATTATTGCAGCGGTGGAAATCGATACAGCGTTCGATAAGCCGCAGCACGAGTCCAAGATCAAGTTTCGCGGAAGAGAGCCTACGGTTTCGTCCAACCATGAAATCGTACGCCGACATGTAGAATCGCGACTCGGTTACGTAATCGAGAAAAATAGAGAAACAAGGGCGTAATAGGTTTCTCGTTCACGGCGGAAAAGATGTAATTAATCAGTCAACTTTGTAAATTAATGTTAATTTGATATTTCAATTGAATTAATTAGGAACAATCGGTTGAGAAGGTTCTCTTATATCGCATGTTTGTATAACAAGTATCGCGTATTGGTAGCGATCAAAATATGAAAAGTATTGAAAATATTATGGGATTGCCATGTGAAAATATTCTATGACGCTTAACTCCTTCTATCATGACGTTTTCTAAATTTCTCATATATGTTCAGCGTATATTTTCCCATTGCATTATTTTCCCTGCACCTGTGCACATTTTCTCATTCTTCTTATGACACTGTCACCGACAACATAATATGTATGAATGAGAACATTTGAAGGAGATGGACAGATGCATGCAAATTGTCTCTGAAAGACAAAGGAATCTCATTCAAACGCGTGTCAGTGACTTTCCCAAATTAAAAAAGATAAAAAAGAATTTAGATGGAAGAGTTTAAAACGTACGTAAGTTATAAAGAACGGAACTGGCGAAATAAAATAAAAAAACATATTCGTTCGCAGACGAGAAACTGAAGAGTTATTTACATTTTGACGAACCATTGTTTGGACGAAACGAGAATTTTTGAAGGTTCAATAGATTCGACGATCCTTGCAAAAAGGAACGATATTTTAACGTTTCGAATAGTCTTCGTTCGTCTCCAAAATCGATAACGCTCTCGATATTGGAAGGATCGTGGAAAGATTGATCTCTTCGAAGTTGATTTTTAGAAATTTGCAATTTTATTTCGATTCAAAATTTATGACATAGCCGGTAGAGAAACTTGTTTCGCGTCGGGCCAGAGAAATGGATCATTACGACGTTATGCAACGTAGTCTACGCGCTTCCTATCGTTTCTAATGGCGTTCGAGGTCCAAACAGCCAGTAAATCAACGTTCCATCGATTCCAACAATTTAGATGAGAATTTAGAATGTCTGAATCGATCTTGTTAAGTAACACCTTTTGCGCGCAACATCATTTTCATACGTTTTCTAAGAATCATTTTAACATTATTGTATCTTATGTAGTCTTCCTGTGACGTTAAAAGGATAAAATTGAAATATTCTGAGCAAGCTGCAGCTTCATATGCATGTATGTACAAACATTATAGAAGTATCCTTCAATCTAATATTTGATAACGTTGTAGATCGTAGCAAGTTTCAATATTACCCCGAGGGAAAAAGGGAAAACGAAATCTGAATAGCTGAATCGCTCCCAGTGTTCTGGCGAATCGAAAACTCGATAGCCCATTCAACAAAATTCCACCGACTACAATATTGCACATTCCAAAACGCGGACTTCGACAAAAAGAGTCGATCGAAATTTTCCCATCTGGACATCATCATCTATGAACAAACTTGATTAACCGAGGAATTTCTGCTCACGTATCTATTCCTTCGCGACCCTTCAATATCCTATTTTCTTATACGAAAGATATTTTTACCTTAGATACACAGATCAGAGATAGAAAATAAAATTTTGTACGAATAGTATAACGGTACAAAAAGTTGAATAATTAAATCCTCGGAATTTCCTCTTATTATCCAAGCCAAACGATAAAGAAAAAAGATCAAAGGGAGTAATGTCAATCAACTGAAAAAGAAGTGCAAGTGAAATGTTGCAACATTGTCTCTTAATGGCTCGAACGCCGCACTTCCTGTCGCTCCAAAACTCCTCGTCCTCATGACGCAATTCATCGCCGAGGATGTCCATATTTTAATCGAACCGACTAGATTGCAATTCTTCCTCAATGGTGGCCGGTGTTTGGCGATGCAGAGTACGCTTTCCAAGGAACGCGACCGGTTCCGCTTCTTATTAAGACATTTCGAAATTTATAGGCCGTAATCATGACCGGGACCTGTGGAAACGTGTCGTTCGGACGAACTCGAAACGAGGAAGGAATTGGAACGTTTCGGCGGCGTACGCGAAACGATCTCTCCGCGTCGTGCAGAGAGAGAGAAGGATTTCGACAGTGTTAGACGGACTTTAAACTAAAAGGCAGTGAAAGTGTTCCTGTCGAGCATGACGGGAGTAATGACACTCACACAGAGGCAACGCCGGTGCATTTCTACCGGGCAGCCGTCCGTGTGGGGCCGCGATCATTGCAACTACGACTCCCTGGCCGTCGGATCGTTATCGACGACTATGAGAAACCTGGCCACCAAGAAAATCCGTAGCTGCAGTCATTTTCTTGATCGAAACTCGGCTTGTCTGTAGAATTCTAAGACGAATCGATCACTCTGTACGATAGTTAGTCGACGATGCGTGAATTTTTGATTGAGAGTTATAGAAATCTTAAAGAAGAAAGATACGACACGATACATATTCTTAAGAATATTAGGTTCTTTAAGAACAAATTTATTAATGCCAAGGAAATATAATATATTATTTCTCAGTCGTATTTGTATAAGATATATTCATAAATATCAAGTACAGTGCTTAAAACAATTACAGGATATTTATTATTTATACTCATCGCTTGTATCTCTATGATGTATCTTTCTCAATGATTGTCTCCGTGTGAATACCATGTCAACCTATCAAGCCTATATAGCACTTATATAACTTTGTTTGCTTATTTCATACAATAAAATCTTTCACAGTAACGATGCCTTAATCGTTTTAAGCAATATGTTTATTTAAAACAAATTTCACCAACCATCTAAGGTAAAATATCTTTGTACAAAAACCAAAAGCAAACGTCCACATATATGCTAGTATTTATATATACTGTTAAGTATATATAATTATAAGTTACAAAGAATTGGAATCCATAACATCGTTGCGAAAAATCGATGCGCTAGATCGCAACATCATTCTCTTCGGTAAGAACGACTACACTTTGCATTAAAAGAGCATTGTAATTACATCGGCGATTTCTCGCGCGTGGCTACCACAACTTTCGACTTCGTTTTACCCAGCAATCGGTGTCGCGACTGTTGTTACACATTCGTCAAACGGACATCGTTGCACGCGATCCGCGTTTCCGCGCGATCAGAAATTTCGATCGCGAGGTGGAACGCGTGCAGAGAAGCAGGATAAAAGCGTTCGGAACGTTCGGTCTAATTTTCAAGCGGCGTTTCCTACAAGGATTGAAACGAACGTTCGATCGAGACGCGGAAAAAGGAGTAGATGGAGAGGTCCGGTTTTATTACGGGAACTTGGCGCGAAACACTGCCCACACGCGCGAGTAAATACGTGTGGGTATATGTGGCACGATGCATGTAGCACGCGCCCGCCACGTGATTAACATTCGATATAGAAATTCTCGATTAAATTCCGTGAATCGTCCAGTTTTCTTTTCAGTAATCGAAGATTATTATTCTTGCTATTTGAAGTTACGCGTTGAGCAATCGGAAAATATGCTCCAGTATCTGAAAGTGAAATGGGACTGTGATGCGCGGACAATAGCAGAAGAATAAAAGGTTTAAATTTTATTAAATTTTCATTTAATAAAATACGCCTAATTCTTTTTTTTATAAAATATGGTACGTAAAATAAATTAATTAATTTCACTAAAATAATATAACGTTCTATTTAATACGTTTTGCCATAAAATGTGTACATTTTCATCCCATGCACTTTAAATCGTGTTCTCGTGAAAGGATTAAATAGCGAAAAATTGTCATGCTGGATTGTTGGAAATACTGTTGGAATATGAGTCTTTCGCGTTGTTTCTATTCTCTTTATTTCCTTTCCTTTCTCTTTTATGGAAGATTATAACCACTAATGAAAATGTAAAACAATGAAACGGCTAAGTGGTACGTCGAATGATATCGAATGGCTAACGTTTGCTATGTTTGGATAAAATTACAAGGTCGTACGAAAAGGCAGTCAATGTTTGACCGAGCTACCGAATAGCAGCAATATTGAGAACCGTCGGTAGTTTAATATTTGTGCAAACAGATACAGCAGGTTGGACGTAATTGCGAAACCGTTTGAAACATCGCCGTTCTCTTGTTATTATGTCAATTATGTTCTTTCTGGTGAACACATTTTATCGTTGTAGCAAGCAGATTCTCTGACGCGAACGAAATAAACTGGAATGTGAATTCAGAATGCACAAAAATATCGAAGTGAAAAGAATTGCCATTTTCAAAGAGCCTGTCACATTGTAACCGCTTTTCTGTACACAGTCACGGAATATAGATCCAACAACGAAACACAATGTTCTCATTAACGTGGAACAATAACGTAAGCGTAACACAGAAAGATGCAACGAATACGTCGTAATAACTCATTGTTTTGAACGCACAATTATTCAGCAATCTTTACACGAGATAAACTACACGAAGCTATTTGAATTTTTCAATAAAAGCAGTCACGTTGACGAGTGTATTTCGCAGAATCGTTTCCATCCACTTTTCAGCCCTTTCCATTCGAATCTGCGCGAGTATTCTTTTCGTACAGTGGAATGTTTTACGTTCGAAATAGGTGAAAAAAAGGAATTTTTATGAAAGAGAAGGAGAGGAACCCAGAAAAGAAAATCTTTTAACTAGAGAATTTTCCCTGTCCTCTCGACAATTTCTAAAAAATTTAAATAAACGCGTTTTTAGGCACACGAATTTTACCGAGATATTAGGTTGTTCGAAAAGTGTTTTTCTTTTACAGACACGTCTTTTACAACGACGCATCTTTATACAAACCTGAAACCTAATCTGTCAAACGTTGTGATTTTTATCTTGATTAAACAAAATGGATCATACGTAATTCGATAAAATAATATAAAACGGAAAATGTTGTGCATCCATTATTTTCTTACAAAACGAAAGAAACTTTTCGGACGATCCAGTAGAAGCAAACACTGTTAGATTTGAATTGGGTTTGGATAAGCTGGTTGTTCGGTGTTTGAAGCAAATGAAGAAGAAGAGAAACTTCTTATAAAAGAGAACCCAGCGCAGAAACGGAGAAGGACTGAAAGATGGAAAATGTTAGAAGGAATTATTCAGATGGCAGACACAGCATGGAACAGGTGGAGGTTATTGCCGGAACCCGGCCACATGGCATCTCGTTACGATGCGTTTGTGGAACCGACAAGCTCACCTGGAAACACGCAACGGGAACGAGAACAAGCGTGGGCTAACGAGGAATAGAAACCCGCGTGGGAGGAACGCGGCAAAGTAGCGACAGAAAAATTACGCCGCGTAAATTTTGCGGCGAAATTATCGTTCAAGGGGAGTTACGTCTGCCGCGAAATTGAAATGACGTCGATTCAAACGGAGGAGAAGTTGTCGAGCTGATCCGGCCTCTTCGCGAACATCAGCAATGGCATTCAGATATGACGAGGCGACTGTTACGGCAGTCTTTTACTCGGTATGCATTGGCAAAAGTATAGACACCCTGGATTCGTAGATTCTAATAAACGTAATATGCTTAGGCGAATGAGCGAATACAAATCCATAGTCATAAAGTTCTATACTGATCATATCGGGGCTATTTTCTTTCTATTTCCTTCGAATATCGAAATTGCTTTTAATCTGCTGATAAAATATTTAGATCGTAGTTATGATTTTCATCTGGGTTTATTTTATACAAATGAATTACAGGTGTCCTATAGAGCTATTTTTTGTAATCTCTGTAAATTCCCTGTCACCCCATACACACTTCCTCCAGGATATCAAATCGTCTTCACTTTGTGGAAAAGTTGCCTACAGATTCTAGAAATAAAATAACGGATATGCGCTCTGGCAACGAACTCCTCGAAGAACTCCAAATCGAATGTGAAACCAATCAAACGTTTCGTGATCTCAAACCCGCGGAACGTCCGAGTCTCAAAGACAATCTCGAGCGATAGCGTCTCGTCACGACCTTCAAGGGAACCGGAGACAATAAAGACGGCGCGACACATTGAACGTAGATCCTCCCCAGGGAACGCGAGTCTGTTCACCTGAAATAGCGGTCCATCTGCTCGAGACGAAAGAGGCGGCGTTCAAAGATAAGTAAATTCTTCGACGCAAGGAAGAAGGAAATTCCTTGAACAAGCATAACGCATTAGCTCGCGAAACCGCCTACCGGATTCTAACAATTTAACCGGCTCCTTTGTAACCGCATAGTTCGCGATTCTCTTTGTGTCGTCTTACCGTGACTTCGACCGCTTCCTTTCCGTTTTCCAAGCGATTGTAGCTGAACATCGTCTTTTAAGGCGGCTTATCCTTTTGCAAACATCACGGAGGAACCATGACATCCTCCACTCGTTATTTTTCGCGCCACGAATAAATCCTTGACCATGGAAAATTCGTACGACGAGCTTCATGCTGACAACCTACAATTTGACGATCCGGTTTAACGAAATTCATTAGAAAATGCCAAGGAATTGAGGAAAAGTACGATGCAGCATGTAATATCTGTCCTTACTCGCTCGAAAAATAAATATTTAATTTCTAGAGTCCGAAGGATTTACGGTAGTGGTAAAAGAACCGTGAAATTTCTAGATAGAAAAACGAAAGAAAGAAACCGAGTCGTCGACCAAGGTTACTTCGGTGGCTTGAAGCAGAGAATGGCAGCGGACACAACGAACAAAAGGTATGCGTCATTGTGAGAATACTGTTACTCTAGAGATTTTTGATATTAGAAACCTCCAAGTCGCGAACATCGAGATTCGATGTGCTATTTCTTCGTTACATTCTAGAGGGATCGCGAGGTGGTTATGACTGGAAACGAGAATCAGGGGTTAGAAACGTCGATAAGTTACGGAACATGCACGCGGTATAGCAATTTTGAAAAGAATTGGATTACTCTCCTATAGTAGCTGTTCAGTAATAAACTAATATTGCAACGAATTTCTAATATCGTAGTTTAGCTTCAGTAACGTGATTACGATAGTTAAAAAGCTCCCTCTGTGTATAATTTTCACATGAAACTAACAACGTTAATATTAAATCAGTAGAATCTGGTGAACGTTGTCTTCGATGAAATCGAATTTCTTTGTAACAAACGATTCGTAACGATTACGTATAGATATCTAGATGCGTTGTGAAACATTTTTCTCTTTCTCTAATTATGCATACTTCTTGTCCACCTCATGTAACAGAGACTTTAAAAAAATCCGACTTTATATCGTGAACCAACCACGCGATGATTATGTTGGATATTTTTCAAGTTCTAGACCGATGTTACGAAATCGGCGCGTATCGTAAGTCATTGTCCTTGGCAAAAAGGCGCGTGGTTTTTAATGAACGATCGTGAAACGAACGATTAATTTAGATTTGCGATAAATTCAATTGTAAAGATAATTATTGCAATCCGGACTGATTGTTCGACCTAGAAGCTTGCTTTCGCGGGCACCGTTGCACCGGAATAGTTTTCGTTTTGTCGCGATCGACCGATCCCGTTCAAGGGAAATCGTTTCTTGCCGCCGCGAACGGGAACAAAACACCTCGTCACGTCTTTCTTTGCGAAACGGAAGCAAGGACACAGCGTTTTTCTACGCGACCAAGTTCAAAAACATCGCGGCGAATGGATTCCACGTGATCGGATAACAAAAACCCAGCTGGATCAAATTTATTCTTTAAGTCTTAAAAAACCAAATGGTTCGATCATATACTCGGTAAATTTCTTGGTTTCAGTACTCAGATACGCGATTCTCATCCAATTCCATGGAATTAATAATCACAAATATCAAGATAAAGCTTGAAGAATAACGTTTGCAGTGTCATCACCTGCCTATATTTTGCAATTTTATGGAATTAACCAGTATTCCTTTTATCGTTGACTTTTCTCTGTCCGAAATTGAACGTCCTATTCTACTTGAGTCCATTACGCTACTATATATACGCTACCACTGTATATTCCTTGCTGTACTCTTTATCTGAACTAACGCTTACTCCTACCCTATCCAGACATACTTTTGCTCATGAAAACATTTGAACATTTACCATAGAAAACAAAAAATTAGTAGATCGCTCGGCTAACACATACAGACATGCCGTAAGTTTCACGAGAAAAGGATTTGAATCCACGTCTAACAATAAGTGCGATCGTCGTTCGGAACAATCGCATAAAACGCGCGTTGGGTACGGAAGCACGTCCGCTTTGAAATTAAACTCTAGTGCACGGACCGAGCTCCTTCCTTTATCGTCAGAATATTTTTTTTCTTAAAAGTCTCACTTGAAAATCCTCCTGACGTTCCTTGGTCGTCGGAGGGAAAAGGAGCGTCGACCGCGTCCCATTCATTTCGCTGGTAGTTTTCTGAATGAGGCCTCGAGCAGACAACGCCGGTTCCGGATTCAAGGCGAACCAGGGGACAGCGCGAGTATGTCGGCTTTCTTCGAGACGAGCAGAATCCCATTAGGACGCGAGATGAACTGCGAGGTGGAGCTGCCATTGCCATCGCGCCAGGATTGGAAAAAATCACGAGGGAGATTGCCAAGATAATACGAAACTGCAGATAACGTTTCTGAATGTCAGATTACAGTCAAACTTCTTACGTTTGTGCGAGCAACGCATTGGCTTCCGAAATTATTTATATCGTCGCGCAATATGCTTCTGATTCGAGGGTTGATTCTGCACTGTGAGAAGATCTATCGATTCCGGAAATCGAAAAGGCAGCGTCTTTTTATGTAATAACCATATAATAACGTTTGCGTAGTACTTGGAATTATATTGAGATACGTAATATTTGGAATTCATGGAATTGAAGAGGGATGAAGGATGAATGTGAAACAGAGAATACTAAATACATGACGAAGGTAAATAGAAAGTTGTTGAAAGGGTGAAGAAGGCGATATGAAGCAATTATAAAGTAACGTATGGTACTTATTAATAGTGTAAACTGTTGAAGTGGGCCTCACTTCAAGGAAAACTCCACATCTTCTCTAGTGTTTAGTTTTCTTAGTCCTCGAAGCCATTGAGTATTGTTTAGCACTAAATCAATTTGAAGAGCCTCTCAGCCTCATAGCCTTTTCTAGGAACATGCTTTGCACAGATGGTACAGACAGGTAAGTTTGTCGTAATTATATAAATACCCATAGGCCCATGGCTTCGCAGCTCTCTTTGTAAAGTAACGCTGCCAGCGTGCGGATCTGGACTAGCATACACATCGCACTTATACTTAAACTTACTTAAATGTATTGCTATTATACATTCATCCGCGCGTTTCCTTTCTCTATTCCGAGGAGATAAAACCTCAACATAAACGCTAAGATATTAAGATAGAGCAGATATAGTGGGGGTGTCATTTGACTACGACATTCTTCAGACCTTGCGTGACAAATGGTTAATAATACGGCTATTTCATAAAAAAAAGAAACGTTTCCACACACGCATAAGGTATTTGCATGCTCTTTTGCTCATTTCCAGAGTGCCGTAAACGAGAGGAAACTCGAGACCGAGCAACTTTATGTTCACGATATAGCTTTATGATCAACGATACAGCTATGTGCGTCTGCGAGTTTGAACGATGACAATAAATAAAGAAAAACGTGCGCTCCGCTGACAGAATATATATCGACGGAACGAATAATAAAACGAATGGAAAAAGAGGGAATATCGTATTATCAGTGTTTGACGAAAAGAAGAAAAGAAAAAGAATAATCAGTGGGTATATTTGACTGGCGAATTATTTCTCTGATCGCCTACCTTTTTATTTGCCATTCAAATCAAACCGTAAGATTCTTTCAATGCTGTCGAAACGCGCTCATAGAAAGTGCAACGGAAGAAACGAGATTTTTGTTTTCTCTTGTGCTCATCTCAGGATGATGACAGTTTAACATAATTTACTTGGGCTTCTTTTTTATTTCGTAGGCTGAGAAGTTCGTTGCAGAGACAAGGGAAGGTAAACCGTTCCTGAGAACTATTAACAACGCGTAAACTTGTTACTTTCGGTGATAGACGGCGAAAACTTCTATTCTGGCAATTAAGCGTCCCATTAATCGTGAACGAGTGGAAGTTTGGCCCTCGAATTTGCGAAAACAGTCACCCTGTTCTCGCGAACGCGTTCGTGTCGATACGATAATTTTCCTCCGACTTTATTACGCTCCACTGAGCGATTATGCGATTCTCCGGCTACACCCTCGCTGATTACACTTTCTGCTGCGCTCGTCTGTGTTATCGCGTTAATTAATATCCCTTTAAAAGCCGAGTCTTCTACGGTTTATTCATATTCTCTTTCTGAAAAAAAGTCCAATACGACTATGGTAAATATATAGGCACCGAACGTATTTTCCAGTCTAGCGTGCAATTTTTACGTATTTTGTATATATAAAAAGAATAAAATTCAAGACAACCGTAATTTTATTTCATGGATACGCCTTTTTTCAAGAAAAGCTCCACAATTAGGTTTATATTTATGATATGGTATGTTAGGTAAAATGTTTATATCTTGTCGTTTAACGATTTAAGTATTCGTCCACTTAAACGTAGCTTTTTCTACGATTCTTCATAAAGAATGAATTTACAATTGCTTACTATAAATATCGAAATATCGTGACAACTGTTTAACAATTCATAAGTGAATTCTCTTTAAAATTTCGTCAGAGATTCGCGTGTCAGAAATCTCAACCACATTCTGTATGCTCCTTTTCGTTCGAGCGAATACAGGGATCACGCGTTTCCGGCACGATTCCCTCCTAACAAGCACGAGAGGCGCAATTTGTCGAAGAATGGCTCTCCTTTAGCCCCGTGTTCGCGTCGTTACGCCAACCATGCCGACAAGTTTACATTGGGGATGAATATCGGCGGGTTTGACGCGGAAATTTCACGGATGACCAGCTGCGGATCCCTTCAGTAACATGGCAAATAGAACCTTTGACCCCTTCGCTTCTGAACTATCGTATCTTCGTTTCTGCCTCTTCAAAATGCCATCACATTTGATACCACTTACGATGTCTTATCTCTTTCTGAAATTTTCAAATTTTCAATCACGTGTAATCTTATATTTTGATGTGCGACGTATAACGATTTATCTTTCCAATTTTATAGCATATTTTATAACAGATGGATTTATTTTTGCTATTCCATATGTATCAATTTATGCAATTCAATTAGTTGCAAAATTGACAGGAAGCTGCGAAAGTGCAAAAAATATTTATCAAACGTACATATTTGGAGGCAGTGGAGCGAGTAACAGAATTATGAAGATTAATACAGATGGCAGATAAAATAAATAAGATAAATACAAGATTATGGGATAAATACAGATTGTAGAAATTAAAAATATTCAGCGAGAGAATTGGGTAATTGTGTTTTGGAAAAGGTACGTAACACGAGTATTGAAAATATGCATAACAAAATACGCATAAATACTAGATATATAATTACAAAGTATTCACCCATAATGATACAAATTGAACAAGAATATCTCACATACGATGCAACGGTAGCTGAACGCATGCAATTGCATGAAGAATTGCTTTTCTAGTTAATTACCTAGTAATAAAATCCAAAAGAATTCCAAGTAATCGTTTATGTAACGTCATTTACTATTTCCCATTGAACGATTCGCGATCATTGAATTGAATATGCTTACATTAGCGGCTATTAATACCCGTTTGATACTTCCGATCATGTTGTTAAACGGCACAGAGTAAACGAGTTTTCCTATAAATCTCAATCGTTAACCGCTACACGAGAATCACTAATATGCGAGAACGCGGGACCACGATAGGTGTGTTTGCTTTCTTTAAACATTAATTAGCCAGCCAGAATAGTTGCATCTGATATTCTGCTCGGGAAACGGAAACACAATACTTTACTTTTTGATGCATCCTGTTTACCTGACGAGTTACGCGATCCTCATAGGAGCTTTTTAACATTTAACTGAATCTGCAACGAGCAAGCCTCGACCCGGCATCAAAGAACAAACGTCTCCACTTACGAGCTTTTACGAGCGAATGATTCTTTTAGTTTCATCTCGGCTTTGTCGGCTTTCACGAAGCATCCAGTGTCTGCACAAAAAACATACCACCGTCTTAAAAAGATTGATATTACATTTTATTTAAAAGACCGCGAAAGAAAAATATGATAGCTCAAACTTCTCGATTTTCGTGAAAAGGCGATTTTAACATTCAATCTTGTATAATTAGAGATAAGAATTGTTTGGAATGAAATATACATTTCTGACACTCCTATTCATTATTAACAATTTCATTGATTTCATCGATGATTGAAAACCTTTGTATCTGAAGTCTGAATTTCAAGATGAGAATTCTCTTTCGTTGAAACAGCAGCAATCTGGAAAAGGACATAGTTCCGGGTCAGTGTTTTATTTCATCAAACAAATGCACTTTGCATAGATACATGACAGATAGAGATACGAGTATCTCTTTATGGTCGAATCTCCGATATGTCTCGAGAGATATGTATATACGTACATGGAGCGGAAATTCGAAATTGAATTTTACCTCGCCGCTTATTGAGCGCAACATCGAGCTTGCATAACACAGACCGTCTTTTATTCCGGGACGCTTGCTCGAATTTGTAATTATATTCCGCATATCCTTATCGGCCTTTCAAATCGGCGCACCAGCTACGCGCTCGCGAGCGCTCAGTCAATGCATGATAATTGCAAAACGCGATCGCGAACGTTCCTATGCGCGAGGTTGCATTTGCAAAATTATTCGCAAAATTGTCGCAATCGTAGGCGGTTTCCCTTTTGCCGCGAACCACTTAGAACGAGGCAACGGAACTGTTGGAAAACACGATTGTACCTTCCTTCCGCTTTCCATCGTTTTATTTTTGACCATGTGGATTTCAAGTGCAGCCCGACCATTCGAAAAGAACGCGTTATGATAGCCAGCTGCGCTTTCTAAAACTCGCTGCGAGGAAAAATAGCGTTTGCGTCGGAATTTTTGCCACGATTACGCAATATCGTACTTCGTTTAATTATTACAAATGATCGCGTTTGCAGATAGCTTCGAAAATACTTAGGTCGTTTTAATATGTAATGTGCCGCACGGAGCAGAGGTGCGCGCTTTCTACAAGGAACTTGCGAAACGAAACGTTCGGAACTGACGATTTTACGGTTTCCAGTGCACACACGCCATCTTATTGGCGAATTCGAAGATCTACAAACACACTGTCGCAACGAAATTTACTGCGGTATTATTACGCAATTGGATTTGATCGGCAATTCTGGGTGATCATAGAATTTTAGATTCGAACGTTTCGACTAACGTTCGAAAAGTAGTTTACTGGAACTTTATTGCGTAACGGTGGGTGTAAATCTTGAAAAATTACGTAACAACAAAATTTTCGCGAGATCGACGATCGTTGTTTCCGCGCACAACTAAATATTTAACGCGGACTGACCGCTGATTCGTTTCGCTACTTACTTTCCGAATCAATTTACAGGGAAGCCATAAAGTCAGTGAAAACGTATTCAAAATTAATTTCAATCTCGCCTACCGGTTGAAATTACTTTCCTTCGTACAATTACGGTCGGCCGTCGACAACTTCGCACTTAACTTTTGCCCTATTCGCCGGCAGGAAAAAGCAGAGCCACTAATGTCCCTGCTTCTTCCTTTATACTTTCATTAATTGCCCTTACGCGGACAATGGGGAACGAAAGACGCCGGCTGAGAAAGACGGCGAGTCAGCGTGTTTCCTGTAATTGGACTTGGAATCTTTGTCATCGTTATGTATTATACAAGGAACGGAAGCCTCTGTAGGTGGCATAAAATATACATAAAAGACGAAGCATGTTTGCTAGGAACAATTAAGGGGTGCTATCTCGCTAAGCACGAAAAATGTCGGGGATTTACGACAGAAGCTGGCAATCTGATAGTAATTTCCCTTAGCCGATCAATCATCGTATATTGGTTCGGTTGATAGGAAAAAATGTTGAAAAAGATTCAAACATTTGAAACTTTAAGATTCGAATTCAAATTCACGTTTCTAAATTTAAAAAAAAAAATCTTCAAATTTAAATTCAAATTTTTTCATTTAAATTCAAATGTTCAACTTCAAATTTTCAGATCTAAATTCAATAGCTCAAATTCAAATTCAAATTTGAAATATTTAGAATTCAAATTGAAACATTGAAAGTTTGAATATTTATCGTTGAAAATCAGAAAATCGTGGACAAAGACGCGCTCGTGAAAGGCGTGCGATTGCGCAACGCGGCTTGTTCCCGCTTTTTCGCTGACAACGGAATTACGCATAATGTCCAACGTAAACGAATGTTTCGTTCCACGGTGAACGTTCTAGCGACGGAACGTCGAGCAAGAACCAGCTGGAAAACGGTTAATTACCGATTAGCCGGACAGACGAAGGCTGCGGTCATGCCGCGGCATAGATCTATCGCTCGGTGAAAAAGGATCGCGTCCAAATTTTATTTCCCCTCGCTGAGTTACGCAACCCGAGTGATTTTGCCTCGCGTTGCCTTTCACTTATTTCACAAAAACTTAGTGACGAAATCCGCGAATATATATTTTTTCTCCTCTTGTCCCTTTTTTCGAACAGCGGTTGACTCTTTAAAAATCATCGAATCGTTCTCATAGGTTCTTACACCCTATGATTTTTCAAGGAAGAGTTACGAGAACCATAGATGCAGAAGCATCGAGAATCCCCTTTGAAATAGCTAGCCGACGTTCGACAATATCAATTTTTTCGTTAGAGTATAATAGAGCTATTCGAATCGAAAGGATATTTGAGTCAAGTTAAACGATTAGCCTTGCAATTCGCCAAATTCGACTATCAACAAGTTTCGAGCAATCTACATTTGAAAATAGATGGTAAACTGTAAATTGTAAAAAAGTATGAGATATGTATATCATACGCTTACATTGGCAGCTCAAATGCCATAGCTTTTTTACGAGGATGTAACTTCTACTCGACAAAAGGAGACTTCTTTATGTTTGCTCAATGTTTTCATTCTTAAATGTAATTATCATAATTCAAATGAAATGGATATATTACTTTATTACTTACATATTCCGTGGGTATATTATTTTATTTCTGCAAGTTATCTTATTGTTTGTTCTATTATTTTTTTACACATATAATATCGTTTTATCTATTTATCTATGGTTGTTAATTATCGAGAAAGTCTGACAATTAAACGGCAGCGCGTCTCGTTCATCGCGATACGAGGTGAAAAAAGAAGAGAATCGTCGGTGGGATTCGGAACGAGCACCAACCATGGCACCCCTGGGACACGTCGGTTTTTCAGTCCCGGATAGCTTCCGCTAA
The DNA here is from genome assembly GCF_014825855.1 of Bombus pyrosoma. Lineage (NCBI taxonomy): Eukaryota > Metazoa > Arthropoda > Insecta > Hymenoptera > Apidae > Bombus > Bombus pyrosoma. The sequence goes on along the minus strand of NC_057773.1, from coordinate 10,259,270 downwards.
CGCTATGAGAATTCCGCATAATGATAGGAAATTGAAAAGACCGCGAATAGAATTCATTCCGAACAACTCTATGAAAGTGAACCAATCATCGTGCCTTCGATTCTCAATTCGCGATATTTTCTCCAAATCGTTTCCAAATGGTAACTGAATAAAAATTTGACATTATTCTCATGCGAAAATGGGGCTAACATTTGAACGAAAAGAGTTCAAATCAATGAACGATTGCTTTTCGTAATAGTCAGCCGGCATTGTGCTGATTGAGGCGAACCATAATTAATTCGATCGTTCCATTCTTCGAATACGTTTCTCTTTAACGAGAAATTGTGCAGAACTCGAAGAATTTCCTTGCAACATTATTACGATCCTTTCGTATTGCAAGAATGTTGGTAGCGACACATGAAGTCAATTCATGGTGTGGCCGATACGATTCTACCGGCTCGATTTTACCTTTTATGTTTTTTTCCAAAGTTCTGTTTGAAAGAGGACCTGCTGCATTCGCCTGTTCTATCGAGAATTCGTAAAGAAACGACATCGGCGAAGTCTTTTTGCGACCATTTGAACAATTTAGATCGACGATCGCGATTGTTACACAAGCATTAGCGACTGTCGCGTTATGTAAACGTTCGCTTTTTCTAAACTGCTCGCGGCCAGACTGGATAATCTTATAATTGAAAAAAGTAAAGAATTCAAGGATTTAACGATACGCCATTGTTGGCCATTTAAGTGAAAATCCACGAATTAACAAGTTAAATGAGACGAAAGATTCTCAAACGAGATCCGTGCTGATAGAATCCTCTTCTTGGAATTCGCTTCTTTCTCGCCTTTTTCTTTTACCTGGATTCTCGTATTCTCGATATTCATTTCTGGTGAATGTGTTATGCGAAGATGTGAAAGCAAATAGCACCGGCAAGAATGGAAAAGAATATTAAAAGGAAGTTCTTGGAACGAGACGCTATTCCAATTTAACCCGTAATCCCTATTTCCTTATTGCTTTTTCATCCCCATTTTAATTACTCTTCTGGCATATGCATATTTCTTCGCGCGAGTGTTGATTCGCAGGAAAGAAATGTTTCTGATTATTATTGTACGAGTAATTAATGCTCAACACAGTGGCTAGAATACTTTTCCCATATCAATCCGCTCGAAACCTAAAAACCAGACAGCCGGTAAAATGATACTTAAACACCCGTAGAAAACGATCGAGAAGATAAAGCTAGTGTCATTTTTCAATTCACATCGCTTGGCTGGATGGCGAGCCACGCGTTAAGTAGCCAGAAATTCGCACGATGGAAACAACTTGGCGAACTTACATTATGCGCTTTGTAAAGTGCATAATGTAACCGATAATGCAGCCGATTATGTAACGGCCTCATCTTAGTTAGCCTTAATTGCAACCTTTCACGGATAAACGAGATCTCTCTCGTCTAGAGAGCCACGCCGCACTGAAATCCGTTAAACAGATGTTAATTAATCGCTCGCGATTCTAAAGCGCCGGGGCGTCGCGCCGGCGTGCCCTCCCTGTAATCGCGATAATCGCGATAATCGCCCTCGTCTTGGTCACGCAACCAGCCTTAGAAATCCTTCGCCGTTTTATTTCCCTTTATTATAACAGGCTTCTAGCGGCCAGCTAACTATTACATAATCGATTTCTCGCTGCATTATCGTTGCTACCGCGTCGACGATCTTTGTCGACTTTTTCTTTCTTGGCTAGACAGCAGCTGCTTTGATCCGGAGATCTCTTAATGAAATTAGACGCTATTCTCGAGAAGCATCGTGATTAAACCAGATGAGAGAGTTCCGAGCAAACAGCTGTTCACGACGATTGATCTATGAGTCTACCTGTAAGGTGGAAATCAAAGTATGGATTAGTTACGTTGCTTTAACGTGTTCACCTGTCGTATTATCCAAGTACAACGAACGAATGTTTCAGCAAGATATATGAGACCACAGCAGCGAAATACTAAAGCATAATATATTGCTTTCATCCTAAGTGATACCATGCTATAAAAATTTGTTATGAAAAACAGTCTTTATAGGTTAATGAAATTTCCAATGCTAAAAAACTAATGGAAAGTTCGTTGGAGATACGATCAAAGAATCTTTGAAACACGTTACGCATAAGCACGAATCGCACAGCGTTTAATTATCGGCGTGCAGCAATTAACGATGAGAACCACTGTACCGGGCATAATGCTCGTAATACGATACGAAACAATGTAATTAACGCCAACGGCGAGAAAATACCGTACTGCGGTAATATTCGAAACGTAAGGTTTCTCGTATAAAAAGTATACGCGATCTATGCTCTAAATAAATGATTGCATCGACGCGTCATTCTAGATGATAACGCCGACACCGCGTTTCTCCGCTTTTCACTCATGAAAATATAGAACCGTGACTGTTCAGTGTGCGCTATGCACGACTCGCGGCTCGAGCTTACGTCACGCGTTCGCCTCGCTAGTTTACATCTAATTAAAATCGACGATACGGCCAAAATGAGACAAACGTTCCTCCCGTTTCGATTAACCGCACGCACCTTTCATTTCCCGGATTCCTTTCTTTGTTCGCATCGACCTCGCGAGTTTAATCGACCGCGGAAAGTCCGTGACTTTTTTCGTGTCCCTGTCTACTCACACAAGTAGACTGCAACTGGCTGGACACGCGCGCGCGCTATAGCAAACTATGTCACAAGCCTCCTTTTACAGTTAAATGAAGTGTGACATTTTGAAACTATTACTTAAATGGCACGCGGCTGCGACACAGATCATTCGATCTACCGTGACTACTGCGGATTTTTATGCATTCAGGGGAAACTTAAAGGTGCGAAAGTACACAGGAAAATTATATGAGATACACGTTGTAATATTTAGCGGACGAAACATATCTCTGCTCGGCTACATTAACTGTGTTCGTAAAAATGAATTCTCATAATTATCGCGGTCTGTTGACGAGGAATCAACAGTTTCGCGATAGCACGTATATTTTTCTGCTCGTAGTTTGATATAAGTTAGAAGTTGTTCGCGTAACTCTAATGTTTTTTTAAAATCTTGTAGATATTGGATTATGTAATATAAAATGTCGGACTATTATTGTACACTATCGTACATATTAGATCACGTAATACGACGTGTTGAATTTTTTAAGAAAAATACAAGCCAATCTGTGTTGGGCAGAAGCAAGTAGATGGGGAAAGTCTTAAGAGCGAATATCGGACTCGAATATGCCTTCTAATAATCCTAAATCTCACAATCCCATGTCTCATAATCATCGCGTCATATTCACCTTATCATCTACAATCCTTCAAGATAAAAATTTCTTAGCATAACGAGAAAGGTTGATTTCTATAGCCAGCGCCGAGACTCGTCGCAACGCGGAATCTGCCTCATCGGACAGACAGAATCTAGGCATTCGTTCTCTTTTCTTCTTCCTTTTTTTTTTCTACGACCACCGACGATGGAAGCTCGCGACAAAAACGTAGGAAGAACGGCGCGGAGACGAGAGCTGGTTGGGCAGGAAGCCGCGAACCGAAGAAAGCCACGGCTCTGCCGGCAGCCTTGCCATTGAATTAGAATTTCCGAGTCGTTAATTTCAACTGGCTTCTCCTCCCGTGAGGAGAGAACCGGCAAGAAAGGCATAAAGAAGCAGCACTTGCACGCAAGACGCGAGGGGGAGAAGATCGGAGCGTTGTGTCCGCGAATCGGCCACGTTTTTTTCATCGCGTCGCGGTCGTGGTCGTGGTCGTGGTCGTGGTCGTCCACCGCTTCACTGGATAATTTCTTCTTCCAGCCAGCTTCGTCCACGCTCGATTAACTCCTCTCTGGTCGAGTCCAGTCGAGACCTTGCTCGTTCAACGGTCTGTACAATTCGCAATTGCATAAGACGCATCGAGCTGACACCTACGCCTTTCTCTGCGTTCTTCGCCAACGTCTATTTCGTGCTTATTTCTCATTCCTTTGGGTAATTTCTTGTACTTGTTAGTCTGCGAAATCTGTTCGTTCTTCTCCAGAGCTTGTTAAGGGTGGAGACTGGAAGCGCTATTCAATGGAGTTGGTACTGTAGATAGTCGAGGCAGATGTCAGGATATCTTTGTGCTATTCGTTTTGTCGTTGTAACATTGTATTTCGTTCTTCTTTCCTTTTCTTTCAAGCTGGTTTCGTTATATTGAGAAAGCAGCTTTCATCGTTGAATTGTAAATTGGATGTAAATATCTTAAACAAAATTATGTCTTTCTGGAATTCAATGTTAAGATTCACTTCAACGTGAATCCTATTATAAGCTCTTTTACAAATAAATACCACTTGAATAAATACGTTTTCGAATAAATACTACCAGTTTTTGCTAACCAAAGATTTTACGATTACCGGTGCGGATCTTTCAGAACGTGTAAGTTAAAGGAACAGAGTTAAATGTTTCGTATTTATCGAATCAATATATTACTAGAGATCATACGAATTGAGCGAAGCGCCTTTTTGACGAAGAATCGAAGCAAACTCGATTCGCCAACACCACCTTTGAGTTTCCTCTGCTTTGAATCAACAACGTTTCCAGTGGGACATATGTGTAAAATTATTTTTCTCATTTTCGCGAAATCGTAATTCACGGCAAACGTTCAATTAAATCATTGATATAAAGAGTCAATGGAAATCATAGCAATTGGCCCGTAAACCGATTAAATCTTTCATCGCGTGGATTCACCAGTACTGGATCGGCAGATCGACTGTGTTTGACGCGAGCGTCGTAAATTTCCGCCGAATTTAACGTATTCAGTCTGTTTTACCGGTAATCCGTTTCGTTCGGGTGCGAATTTGAAAATGCAACGATATACGAACGACGGAAAATATTTAACCATCATCAATATTTAAAATACATCTGCAGAATCCTTTTATGAATATATCGTGTGTGTAGTACGAAACATTTTAAAATTTCATTAGCACTGTAAAGAGACTCGACTGTGTCATTGCTGTACACATTGATAAATTTTGAAACAAGTCTGAAAATAAATATACAGACGTCACACGATACTTAGTACAGGCATATATTTCGTAGAAATATCAAAAATATTTAAACAGTCAATTATCTGTTATATTACAATAATAATCTTCGATATTCAATCGGGCTATCACTGATGGCGATGATGGAATTTCAAAATGTTTTACACGCCACGTATGCATAAAAATATCCAACGTTAAGTGTTCAAATTAATACTTTCGCAGGCCACTATAAATGTTTCTCGATTTCTAGAAGCTATCATTCCGATAAACACCTCCTGGAGATCGAAATTTCGGATTGTACAAAACCACCGATTTCTGATACACGTGTCACTAGGGTCTTGTTCGCGGCGCATTTTCAACGAGGCAGAATTACGACACATTTGCTAACGGCGTTTATCGGAGCGGAAGTGACGCGTGCGGAATTCGCGCGGCTGAAACGCGATCGGGGTCGCTAGATGTGTGCACGAAAATAAAAGACGGCAGATTTCACTCGCGACCGGGCAACTTCCTAGCTTTCCCCGCGAAATGTTTACACGCTCTCGCGGCGCTTCGAGACGAGCTTCTGTGCCCGCATAACAAGTACCGATACGAGCCGAGATACGATCGTCGTCCCGTTACGATAGCGATCGAAATAAAAAATTCGATCCCCGTCTCCGTGGTTGGACACAACGTGGACAGATACGTTTGTGTTTGTGATCGATAAGACACGTTTTATACGAAATTGAACGGATAAAACGGAACATTTGCATGTGCACGCGGGCACACGTTATATAAAGCATAGCAGGCTCGTGGCGATCACGAGTGAAATCGAACTAAATGGTAAAGTGGAAATCAAGGTTCAATAACTCCGTTATTCGCGGTGTTAATGGCCGAGCTAATGCGCAACCCCGGACCAAACCGACGTGTTCCATGCGAAAACGATTCACGAGCTTCAATTCTTGTTATACTTGTTCTACTTCCCCGCTGATTTGCATTGGGATCGAATTTTGGTAACGCTGTTAGTGTATTTCTAGTGGGAAACGAATATTAGCGTAGTACGAAGGTACCGGCGAGATTGGTGAATTCAAAGATTCGGAATAAAATATTGTTGCGTTTCTTCGATATTTGAGTAGGATATATTCCTTAGATATAAGATAACGCGTAATATTTGTTTATATTAATAAATTATATTTGAGAAATTTTCTTTTAGTTGATGCTTTTTCGCGGTTATGTCTCATGGTACACATTGGCTGCATGATTAATAATCTTAGAATATTACCGAGATATTGCATTCTCAATGTTTCCTGTTAGCTATTTGTAAAGGATGGCGTCTCTCTCTCTTTCTCTCTCTCTCTCTCTTTCTCTCTCTGCAGAACTTAGCAGCAAATCTGAACTTCTTTGAAGTGGTTGCTATGCTAATAAAATTATACTGCTCAAACACATACACTCTATTTTATTTTCTCTACTTTAGCATTCGAGTAGTATTATAGGGTTAATTCAATCATATCAATATGAAATTCCATTTATGCGCACCTATTTGAAGAACAAACATTTCATATAACTGAAGTTCATATAATAGCAATTCATGATTCTCCTCATTACCTATGTTTTATGCTCGCATAATAGGGATTCAACCGAGTGGATTCTAATCATTTCATTTGATTGAGCATTACTGAAATTTCATTCTAATAAACGGAGTTTGGATGAATGAAATTACATTGTATTCTATACCTATTCCCGTATCGTAGAAGTGCAACAAAATTCAAAGACAAGAGTACAAAGTTGAGGAGGAAATGTTATGAAAAGCAGAAAACGGAGTAGCAGATTTCACCGAACGACCTCACTGTGTACGATATGCATCTGTAAGGTTGAAAACACTCGACGATTTCATCATCCGACGCAACGGAAAACGATGGCGTCGACTTCACGGAAAGGTCATCGCAGAGTCGCGCGCGGATTGCGACTAATCGGGCACTATGCTCAATCAACTATAGTTTTTTTAGGCACGTTCGAGATCGAGGCACGGCGTTGCTCGACCGGGTTGCATCGACGCTGTCCAATTATGAGCCCCGCTCTAATAGCGTTTAATTTTCCAAGCCTTCAGCTTAATTAAGACTCCTGGGAACCCGCTATGAAGCCTATCGAAATTATCCACCTCTTCGGTTCGCCTCGATTTTCACCGTCGGATGGCTAGAAATTTCGATCGTCATCCATCATCATTCATCCGCCATTAAATCAGCCATCGTTCCAACTTATAAATCGCTCGGTGATAATGAATTCTGTCGATGAAACCATTACCTAGCCGTTAAGTGCAATAATAAAGGTGAGAATAAATTAATTAATTTCATAGTATAATAGATAAAGTACTATCGATTCCTGTAATTTTCTTATCGAGTAACGTTCACCAAAGAATCTTCTTTATCTTCTCGAATATTTTAATTTGTACCATCAATTACGACATTGTAAGCTACCGGTTTGGTTCTAACCTACTGTATTGTGTTGTAATTATATGTGTTCATAACGTATAGATATCATTATTTAAGTTTGTAACTTACCTTATTGTATTTTACTTTTATTATTTACTTTGTTTCATTTCGGTCGTTAATTAATTAATTAATAAGAAGTGGTTTACGCGATGTTAAATCAAATACATAATAATAATAATAATAATAATAATAACGTTTGCCAATTTTTATAGCAAATATCGGTAAGGCGATATATCCGTAATAAACGATGCGAAATTAATTAAATTGAATTCGTTTTAGTTTCTTAATGACTGCCAATCACCCTGAAAGCAGATCAAATTACGATATTGGATTAAGCTGCTGTCGTTCGTAATAATTGATACGCGTGTCAAATACTTGTTAAGAGAAGAGAACGATATAATATCGGTCAAAAGATTACGATCGCTTCTGTACACTCTTCTATAGAACCTAAGAATTAAAAGAGAAGATAATTTAAAATTCCATTAATTTAGGAAATCTTCCCGTCAGAAAATTTATCGAAGCAAAGAAAATTTGTAACATTTATTCGCAATTGCTAAAAAAAAATTCGGTAAAAGATTCAGTATAAATGTACGATTGGGAATTTGATACTAAATTTTTGACCGATAGTGTACGTAGATACCTGTTTCATAAAATTCTCTTCGTCGTTTATATCGTCTAATTAACCGATGTTCAACGTATCTACGGAGAGGATATAATTATGTAATCTTAATTTAGTAACAAACTGTTAGACACGTGACGAATGAACGATAGTTCGGACTCATTTAATTCCCTCGAATTTCTCAGGATACCCGCAACGAGAAATCGAACATAATTCGTTTTAACACGCGGTTGGAATCGCGGCTTGGTCAAGGTGAACGATTACCAGCGAGTCACCGCTACTCGGACACGGCTATCGATAGCTCGACACGCCTGGCGAGCCGCTGACTAAAAAGCAAATAGATCGCGGATTAAACTGAAAAAAAAAAAACAATCATCCACGACCTGGATACATTATTCGCTCTCTTTCTATATCTGTACCTCTCAGTTTAATTTCATTTTGCTCTCAAAATCTTTACTCCTTTGCACTTCAATAGCACTATTTTTGATCCACAGACGCTATCTTCAACCCCTACAATTCGCATATTAACGATGTCAAATTAAGAGACAACTAAAAATGTCAAACAATGTTTAGGACAAACAAGATATTCATAAAACGTTCCTACAAGTGTTCTGAATACTTTCGTGAGCGGCTGCAGTTTAAACAGGCTTCGTAGAGAAGTTTCTAATTGTCGGAACGAAAAGATCGAGCGGTCGGAATAGCCAGATCAGTCTGGATCGCGGCTGCAGCAGCGATCGGTCGGTCGGTGCACGACCAGCTCCGACTTAGGCGTGGTTCTTGCGTAATGCAAAAGCGAACGAGTTGCTGACTCGTTTAATACACGTATGCATTCTACGTGTACCGCCGCGCGACCTATGCGCCGTCCCGTGGCTCTCGTAACACAAGCGATAAGCGCAGAAATTCATATTCGAACGCGAGATCTCGATCCTCGAGGATCGTTACCGGCCGATAGAAAGTAGAAAGCATCTGCGCGATGGAAAATCAAGAGCGTTACCGGTTTACATACTTAAAGAGACAACAGGTAAGCCTTGTTTAATCTGAAAAAGATCTTTTAGACTCGTTTGGTAACGAGAAGAAAGTACCTCGTTATATTTGTTTTCGATTGTGCTCGTTAATTGAGATTCCGAGGAGTGGTTTGGTTAAACGCCGCGTATGTATCGACCATACGTTACTAAGGCTGACCTTCAAGGCAATAGGGGCTTAGAAATAACGTAGCTGGATTCTCACGCGTTTAGTTTCACCAGCGCGCAATAAAATTCGATCTTCGAGGCTGCTAATTGTTCCTCGAGAGCCTGAGGGAAGTAGAAAGTAATCGCCGTAATTGAGTGTTGGGAGGAAAAGTTCAAGGGAGAAATATGGGCCATTCGTATCGCGGCGAATCCGAGGCACAGCTATAAGACCTGCACTTGGTGCAACCAGATGAAATGGAGCGTGGAACGTAGGGGCGTTTCTTAATTTTCCATTACGTGAACGGATGAAACAAAATTCCTAGAAAAGTTGTGGAATTAACGAGCAAAAAGATTCGACGAATAAATACAATCGCGAAGCATTTTCTTGACATGGTTCGCGCCATCACGACGCAATATACAGATATTAATCTTACATCAGCAGAGTATGACAGTAATATGAGAAAATCCCTTTCCCGTCGATCTAAAGGAACAGTCTCCTAGCTTCGGTTCGTCCAAGTTACTGAAACTCGAGTGAAAGGTGAGTTTTTCATTTTGACACCCTTCGTCGCTACTCATCGTCGGCCTTCTTCAATTTTAGTTGATTACTCGGACAATATACAGTCAACAAGGAAATGGTTCTCTTTGACTTCGTTTATTACATCGTTCTGACAGCGCCAGGTCGCATCAACTGTCCTCGGTTTGTCGATATAACCTTAAAGCTTCGAGCTGCGCCTGGTGAACTTTATGCGTTCACGTAAAACTGCCAATGCAACGCAACGGACACAGCGCCGACGGACGTAAATTCTTTGCGACACCGGTGATACGATGTCGTGCTGGTTTTACAGGGGGCTGGATGCGTAAACTGTGAGCGATGTCGCTTCACGCTCCACGAAGGCAGTCATCTGGGCGTCTGGAAACATTGTTGAGAAACTTAGTAGACCCGTTTTTGCTTGTTGCACCCGTTACAAATTCCACCAGCGAAACAAAGTTTCGAGGATTGAATACTATTGTCCCGCTTGTAAATGGTAAACTTTTACGTCGACTCGTTGTCAGATAAAGTTTCTTGCCAGTCAGAAATCAACGGGCATACACAGTGTAAATAACTGATTTCAAGGTTTATGTTCCTACCACTGTTACTTGTCATAATTAATTAGCCGGAAGAGCGCAATAAGCGCAACTGACAATTGCAGCATCTCGCACGAGAACGCGTTCCGTTACACAATGTACCGTAACGATGCGTTGTATGTACGAAAGGTATTTTGACAAAGTTGACGTGAAAATCCGTATTCTGAAAGTCAAAAGTAAGAAAGATAAATAAGAATTGTTCATACCAAGAGATATTGAAAACAAGTGGAGCCCAATTTGAGATTCGTTTCTCTTAATAAATATTACGTGGAACATTTGAAACATTTCATATATTTTCATATTTTCCACTGACATTTAAAGCTTTGTATAGTTATTTGCTAATAAACGAACGATCATCTCGAATCATTATTAATTATTATTACTATAGAAAAGTGTGAAACTAAAAATCACCGTACAACTTTACTCAATCGATAACAAGTCTTCCATTTCTTATAACCCGGTAATAAATCATTTTCCAATATGCCTTCGTGCGAAGTTTTTTCAATATCCTGACCTCCGCAATCGCTGCTTTGTATCAATTTTATACGAAGCTACTGAGACACCCCGTGTATAGATGTATTTATCAATAAATTGAGGAAAGATGAAACGACAACGATCGGGGGCATAACGCGCAATTTTACCCGACGATTTTACGCGACGATTTTACGCGATCGTCTACGCTCCCCCGTTTTATGAGCTTCTTATATAATGCTACTGTAATAACGTTCTTCTGGAATTCATTCGACGTTCTATCACTCCGCAACCAGTATTATTATATTATTATTACGTGAATCGAGGGGAGTTGCGGCTGAATGGAAAACTCGTCGCCGCAGGATTGGACTAAACAGATCGAAGGTTGCCTGCGTGCACTCGGCTTGCTAATTATGTCGAGAAAACGTGCAGAACCTGTTAATTAAACGCGCTGTCGCTTTGATCTTATTCTGACCAAATTTACATACGGCGGTCAGCGAGCAACGCAAAAGGATAGGTGGGTCGGATGTCTTGCTCATGTCAAGGAAGAAATCTCAATTGGCAATGACTAAATTAACTAGTCTTTTCCATCATTTAGAGTGGTTTCTTCGGATTGCTCCTTGAGACGTTTATTGCTCATCATTATCTCCATTATCACGATCTACCGTAATCCCATTGAAGAGGTATGTATGTATATCTTCATCGTTCATGCAGATTGACATTTATAGAATTGTATTAAAATTCCACATAAAATTGCATATGAAATAAAATGTTTCTTTGTACGCAATCTTCTCAAGATATTATAGAATTTAACCAAATAATTCAATGCGTCTTTTGCAACGGTTAACAAGTTTCGTTATTGATAAAAGTCATTAACTCTGAAATTCTGAGATTCTCAGAATGGAGTTGTTACACGAATTTGTCACGTATTGTTAACATTCTTTTAGATAATGTAAATTATTCTAGATCTCCTTAACGTTAAATACACGTATATTATAGTAGATTCCCTTTCCTTTGATGTAATTGATAATTGACGCTAGGACAAACTGTAACATGTGGTATCGGTCTTTGCCCGTCAAACGCATCAACCTCATGAAAATAGTAGCCCCTCTTCAAGAGAAGAATCCATATATTTTCTACTTCGAAACTTTGCGATGTCTCACCCTTCGTTGTACAAAGTATCTGCAGAATGAACTATCTTCGACATTCTTTGTGAAAGAATCCTTTTAGACTTACGTACAACGAACACAAAATCCAACTTGTAATTTTCTAACGAACGCAGCGGAGGACGTAATTAGAGCGTTCGGGACAATTTCGTTCTTGAACGATGGAAGCGTCGCGTCGTGTCTATTAACTGACAGTCGCACGGTTTGCGCAATATAAACGCGAGCAAGCCACCGAGCTTGTTACACACGTCGCGGTCTCGTTTTATAACGAGACGAGGCTAGCTCCGCGGACCGGTTGCTCAGCCGCGATTCACCATTCACGCTGATTGGACGGTCGCTAATACTTGTCGAGGTTTTGGTCACAGACCGAACCGATCGAACCGACGACGTTTCCTTCTTCTCAAATTCTAGGCTCGCGGTTCACCCAGCCGTTTATGTAACGTGGCGCGCGTGGCGTGGATTCTAAACCGCAGGCAGTAAAGATCGAATAATACCGTTTGTGGGTTATCGATTAGCGGCTACGATTATCACGTTCGCTACAACAATGCGTCTATGGAAGATTATACAGTTGCGAGATTGGTTTTTTGGTGAATACACTGTGCGCGTTCTTTTTAAGTAGAATGATTTCATTTGAATCGGAGGACGAACTGAGCAACTTTATTAGGCGTATGATGCATATGGATATAATTTACTTGTTGAAAAAGTGAAACATCATCGTGTAAAATATTGTGAAAAACTGATATACAGGATAACGGGATTAGTAGAATTATGTATGGCAGTGTGTCAACAAATTATTGAGAAACTTTTAGAAGGTAGACTTGATGAATCTGACTTTTAAGTGGCTCAATTACGAGGGATGCATTATGTCGAATAAATCATAAATTTTTATTAACTACTGCATTGTTTAACGTTTATAAAATAAAATGTTATTTTCTATCATTTCTAACATAAACTAGTTGACTTAGAAAGCTTTTAATTTAACAACCTTTCGGGAGGTAAAAGGGTTTGCTTGAAATCCTTTGAACGTATTGAGAGTAACGAGTGTCATCCTCAGAGAGAACGATTGCGAGTTCCGTTCAAAGTTAACAAACGTTCCCGTACGCGTGAACGATGCGTTTAATTATCATCAGCAAGCAACAGAACGGGGTACGAGAGAGTGGAAGTGGTCACGGGAGACCAACGGTAGACAGATCCACGGAGTCTCGGTGCAATCCCGTAGAAACCCGGCGACGTTAATTTCCAGGATCGTAACAGATACATGTTATACCTTGCACGCAACCACTCCACTCGTAATTCACTGATTTCACCGGATTTACGACTGCAATTCCCGACGAGTCCCGCGACTGCTCGCGTTTCCGCTTCAACAGGATTGACAACGAATCTACATAAAACTCGTGAATTGTATGCGACTGAAATGAAATATTTTATTATTAAATCGTATTAATTCTCTGGCAGATACGCAGGACGTACTATTTATCCAGAATTTCATTTTTACAACATTCGAATTCAATAAACGGTGGTATCTCTAAAATAATTACATATTCATAGAAAATATTGAAAAGTTGAAATTTAATCAGAGTGTGCAAATTTATATTTTTGTGAAACTTTAGTACGACGGCACTCTATTTATTCGAGCTTGGTTTATTGACAGGAAATTTTATTAATGACCAATCAACTGAACTTTCGCTGATCGAATTCACATATTTGAACGTGAATTAATATTACGCCAGTGAACAATTATAGGTTGCGGAGAAAGTTGAAGCAGATGCATTCATAAATGCACAAATCGTGTTGTTGTTGGAATTTTTTGATAAATCCATGCAATTGCAAAACTCACTGAATATCTGTACCATAATGACAACGAAGTGTGGAGTATATTTCACGTAGGAGACAATCCGACACTTATGCTAACCCTTGTTCCTAGACAAACAAGAGTCGTATCCCAAAGGTAGGATCACACGCATTCCAGCGTCAGAACTGAGTTAACGTGGCCGTTTGACTTTGACGAGTGGAATGTCACTTACGAAGGAGGATTTTATTAACATTCATGGGGAAAGTCGATCGCTGTCCATTAATTAATGCAACTCGATCGGCAATCGAACATCGCGACGAAGTTGGTGGGATCCTTTGAGATCGAAATTGACTGAAACTCATCGACACGGCCTGTGCCCCTGAGTTCGTTGTCCAGATAGATTAGTTTTCAGAAAATTTCGAATACAAACATGGAAGTGAATAAACCTCGGATGTTGTCGACAACATTGGTATCCGTGAAGAAACAGTTCATAAAAACTGTGCCTGATTTTGCAATTGTAATTCATTTTAATTTAAACAAAAGGAAACTTTTACAAAATTTATTTATTTCTACAAAAATTGAGTTAAAATATGCAACATATATAGCAGAAGAATATATATATTGAATTTTCTCTATGAATATGCATGACTGTACGATTGAATTTATTAAATGTGAACATCCGCTGTTATCCAGTAAATATCGAATAATCTCCATTCAACGATCGAAGATCTTATTTTCTTACGTTTATTAAAATAAAAACATATAATATATCGATATCGTTATATGTAGATACGAATAAATGAACATATCTGAATGGCTATTCTTTCATTGCTCTTCAATTAATATCGACTAATCTGCATGTCTACTACAATCAAAAGTCCATATCTCTTCTTCAACTCGCCAAACCAAATAAAATCCACATCCATTCTTGACAATACCATTTTAGCTACAATCTTACGGCAACTATGGTCTCCGTTCATCGATCATCACAATCGATCATCCCCGACAGATCCATCCGCCGTGTGTTCTATTTCTATTCGAGCGAATCTTCCGGGCATCAGGGGAATAAGTGGAGTCTCAATGACTTCTGGAGACACAGCAGCTGGCTATAAGCGCGGTAACGCCTTCGGCCTGGATTCTAGAGCATGAACTTATCGGGAGCGAGCTGGCTAGCTCTATCATTGCGTAAGCCACGACTCACAATGCTTTCGGTCCGGGGCAAAAAGTGCCCGGCGAGCAAACTGGCTGCTGCTCGACCGATCGAACTATCAAGGGGATTGGTCGATCGGCCTAGTCGAGCTACGTGCACGGTAACTGCGCAGCATACTGCACCGGCACCGTTCGAAAGGGAAATCGGTTTCTTCGTCACGGGCGAAAATCGTACTCGAGGTCGATTCTGACTCGTTGGTGTCGGTTTTGAATTTGCCACGAAGGGTTGTAGAGGGAAATTAAAAATACTAAATAAATAGATAATTAAAAATATTAAATAAATAAATAATTAAAAATACTAAATAAACAAATGATTAAAAATACTAAATAAATAAATAATTAAAAATACTTGCACGCAATTCCGTATCTTCGTACCAACAAAGATATTATTATTGTGTAAAATCGATTATTAAAGGAGTTGCTAATAATATGTGATGTAGCGAATGCTATTAGTTCTTTATATACTGAATGTATTTTAAAGTACCGTTTCATTAAGATAGAATCTTGACATTAACTATAAGTGTTACTTCTGCGGAGATTTATCTGTGCATTTATATCCTAATGATTGTAAAAAAACACTTAGATATCTGTCTCGAGGTATCTAGGATAAAGAAGATGAATATAACGTAATTCAAGATATAAAAAATTGAGCATAAAATTAAGAGAGCAGTTATGTATATGTGCAGTAATTGGCAAGGCTTTTAATATCTCTTTTTAATGGCGGTATTACTTGTTTGCACGATTCTTTTAATAACAGCATTCTGCAAGCAGAGATCTTTATTCGAGATTTTGCGTTAATTTTAAAATGTAAAATTGCTAGTTTAATATAATTCCATGTTCGTCGGTGCAAACACTTTTTTCACGATACATTGTGAATATTTCATCACGCATCGCGTGTTCCGTATTTCGAAAAAAGTCTCGAGTGCGGGGTAATTCGATCGATCGAATCAGAGTGGGATGGCGGGGCGTTATAACACAAATATCGTTTACAACGAACGTCCAACCCTCATCTTCCTTCATCGGCACGGGAAAATCGGCTTCTCGTGTCGACAATTCAAGGGATCCTAGAATTTTCTCGTAGTTAGAATCAATATTGACACGCCAGCTTTGCGAAAATCTCTGGCCGCCTTTTGTCATAAATTTTTTATCCAAACTTCCGTGAGCTTCTGACGTTTTACAATAGTCAATCCCATAAGCGGCAAACATTTTTACTAAAATCAACATCATTTAAACCTTCTATAAACAGAATACATAAAAAAATATTAAACTTTTATTTTCGAGCGAAAAAAGAATTTTAGTATAGGAGCTTTCCATATAAAAAATTGCTGATCCGTTGAAAGTTGTTGGCAAATTTCACGATCGAAAGTAGAGGTAGAACAAAGGGGCAGGAGAAATATAACGAAGCTCTGAGTGTGTTTTTGCTGTGAATTTTATAGCTCGTAATCGCGCGGGCATCAAACCTGTAGTCAGAATAGCCATTATATGACGCGAAGAATTCAGGTTTCGAGTAATTCTGTTTTATGCACCTGTCGATCTTCGTTGTTCATATCTTAAAACCTTCTTCCGTTTTCCGTCCAAATAACAAGTTGCTATCATTCCTCTAATTTCACAATTGACTAAGTCTCAACTTTATTCACCGCTGTGGCTCTAAATTAAACGATTTACGATTATAAACGTAGAACACTGCTTTACGAGAAATATCGGTGGATTTACACCACTCTAAATCTCAACCCTCTGGATTCGTATATTTATAATGTAAAGTATTAAATGAAATAAAACCGTAACAAGACCACTGATTTTATGCATTTATGAAAAATTGAGATGTTACATTTAAACGCAAAATACACGAAGTTTACGTAATAACGGAAAATGTATAAAATTTCTAGAGTAAATTTCTCATTCGTAATATTTAAGAGATAAAACAGATATTTGTATACATAGATTCCACGTGTTTAATTATGTTCACAAAAATATGAATTTGCATTTAAAAAAATCCGCGTTTTATCGAACTTATGACCGACAGGGTGTAGCATTTTGCATCCACCACTAGCAATCTATCCCTTTCATTCTTTCTAATGTGAAACAACCAGTGCCCTTTATCACCAGCTATTCCGGGCACAGGTGTGTACGAACGAACACTGATTCCACGAATTCACGAACGGGATCGAAGCTGTAAAAGCGCGAGGAATCGCGGTCGTTTCAGCGGAAGGAGAGTGAATCAGTAGAATTGCTGGACGAAGTCGCGTGACGTAACGGTCGTTCGTGTAGTATCCGGTAGCGGATACGCTGGTTGTACCAGAAGAAAATCTCGTCTCTGGAGACGAGTAACAAAAAGCAAACGAATCGGCGCAGGTGTAATTTCTTGTTCGTGTAATCGTACAGGTCGTTGTACTTAGAAGGGACAAAAATCGCGAACCGGTGATTTCGTTTGGTCGTGTTATTACTCACGAAGAGGGAAGAGCCATTGTTGCGACGATTAACGATCGGTTGGCACGCGTGCCCGAGGCGCGCAAATCTTCTCGTTTCCGTCACCGACGTGTCACTTACAGAAGTAACTTCGTTCCATTACGCGGCTGTTACGTAAAACGCACGGTGTTCAGTTACATGGCGGGCAAAAGCCTCTTCTGACAATTTAATTGGTTACAACTTCACCGGAAAGTGGTGAATACACCGTGACATCGTGCGGAACATTGAGGCGAGTTGTTAAGGCAGTGTTCGTTTATAAACGTGAATTTTGGCGTAGATTTGCCGAAGAAAAACTATGTACCTGGAATGAAAAATTTGACAATACAATGGTAAATAGAAATTCCGTACTTTAAAATTTTAATTTGGGAGATTTCAAGGTTTCGATGTAATCGGTATGTGCGCGATTAGCAAAGACTTTGAAAGAACGTAACGCAAACTCAACGTAAGCCTCGGACTCAAATCTAAACCAGAGACGAACCTCCTACAGGATATCCTGAAGATCAAATGTTCAACTTTTTTCCCTTCTTACGTCACACAAAATTTTAGACGATTCCACAACCTGCCCGATATCTCGAACAAAAAGAGGAAGAAATGACATGTGAAAGAAGAAGAAACGAATCGAAAAACTAACCCAATGCAGAATGAAAACTTCGTAAAGGAACTCGGAACAATTCCTTCGAAGGCTTACTATCCTGTCGAGCATCGAATCCAACTGGAATCGATCGATCGCGCGCCGTTGCGAATCCGGCGAGCAATAGACACCGGTGTTTCACCGGCAGTTAATATATAGAGCGGCGTGTGTATATCGGTGCAAAAGGAGGCGAATCGTGTTCGTATACATTATACACTATAAACGAGCGGCGTCGGCTCGGACCCGTTCCGAGAGGAATGCAGTTATTATTCAACGTTTGCGCGACACGCTCGCCTGGCCGCGCGCTTAGTCGCCGTGCTAACTGGGGCCTACAGCCATTAATATGCGGTTAGGTATGCAAAAGAACTGTGTAGCTACTAGCACAGCCGATCGCTGATCCGGAAAAAAATACCGATATGGTGAACGGGAGCGCTTACAGTGGCCCGCGTGTCATACTTTTCCGCCTTGCTGTTCCTCGTCCTTGCGTTTTCTACATTTTTCCCTTACTACGCTTTCATACGTTTCTTTTCTCTTCTATCATTTTTTTTCCTAGTTTAGCCTCTCTGAAGTTGATTTAGAATTGGTTCGAGCATAATAAAATGAAAAGAAACGAATTACTGCCTAGACGTATGTCCTGAGACAGTTATTATTTAGTTGAGTTTATTACCGGGTATAAGTCCTTCGGTATCAGATACATAACGAAAGGGATGAAGCGAAATAAAAGAAAGGTATAAAAAGTAAACGCAATATGTAGTTGCTAAAACGTTTCCGCGAATGTTATATTAACTTACAATCAAGTAAATATCATACTAAATTTCTGAAAAATCTTATATAATCGTTGAGAGATATACGGAGGAATATGATTTAACTTGGCATTTTATACGATAAAGAAACTAGTTTACTAAAAGATTGCATCCAGTTTAAAGTTCATAACCTGTATCCAGTATATGAAAATTTCACTGAAAATAGGAAGTATCCTATTACAACTTATACAAGCTTACGAATCATGCATATGCATAGGTAACATGAAAAATATCGAGTTCTGGTTTTGAAGCCAAACTTAGGACACGGTCACTAGATCAGTTTGTACTATACGTCCTGTTTGCCAATCGCTCGAACCAACGATCGAAGAACAAATTGATCTTTCAGGTAGCTGATTTCCTCTTCTTCCATCCCGCGTTCTTGGAAACACGCTACTTGTACAGGATTAATTATGCATTTAGGTATCGGAGATCTGTCGAGGAGCGGAGCAACTTGACTGGTTGAAGCAAGTCGATACGGTGAACGAAGGTGTCAGTACTAGTGAAACACGTTGAAATATTTATTGCGATTTAATCCAATTTAGCTATCCTTCCGGCAATTCGCACAATTGCCCCGAAATGATTTTTGCGATGCAACGAGTGTAACAAATCCTGTGTCTACATGCCGAAGATCGGCGAGTCAGGGTCGCGGTGATCGTAGAAATATTGTGAAACGGTAGCAGAAGATGGGATTCTTGCGTATCTAAATTACATCGATGTCGTTAACGTTCGCGACTAACCGTTCAATGGTTTCCATTTCCATCGTTAAGCACCCTCCTGGTTGGCCACAGGGTTTAAAAGAAAGAAAAAAAGGAAAAAGGGAACAAAGGGTGGTGATGTCGATTTCAACGGTGGAAACGGGGAAGCCAGTGGTCGCTGGTTACAATGAAATTTCATTAAAAGGGCCTTTACACGTCGGTTCGGCTCGCGTTAACAAGAACGAGTGGTTATCCAGTTAAAGGTGTACAGATTCGAAGCGACACGACGCGAGAGTAAAACGGAAGAGGTGGACGCGGCATACAAAGAGAGTCGTGTTTAAATTTCACCGTCTGCCGGAAATGCGAGATCTCCGTGTTACAACATTTTAATATCGTCCGCTGTAACCCAGTCGATTTCTAAGGACGCCTCTCTTTCTTTCCCAGGTCGAGAACCGAGGCTCGTTCGCTAACATGGTTCAAAAGTTATCGACGAGCAGAGAGATCGGCGTTCACCGAATTATACCTTGCCCTTTTTCAGGACGTTTATGCGTTCGAGCGGAAACCGCGATCCTATGATCAAACAGCTCGTCCGGAAACGTAACCTGTGCTTCCAGTCGAAGGGCCGAACGGTGATTGGTTTATATTCGGATTTGCTTAATTCCGTACAAAGTCCTTTTGTTGCGAAGAGTAGAATTGGTTCGTGCTACCATTTGATTGCGAGAATTAGGACTCTGTGAATAGCCTTCGTAAATTCAAAATAGGCGCTTCTGTTTGTACAGTGTCTGTCGTAAATTAAAATTCGCAAATTTTCTTTATTTATTTCGAAGAACATTTGTTTCTTATAAACGATCAAATACATTGCTCGATAATGGTTAGAAATTGTCTACTATAGAATTACTAATCAAACGAATAGGTAGAAAGAAAGTGGTATTGGTAATTATATACGTATGAAATTGCGATAAAAATTGTCTTTAAAACTTTCATCGAAATTTGCATCGAATATATCACATTGTTTGAATTCGTTTACAAATGGCTATTCGCAATAATGGTTTCTCTTTCGCCTTATTATGCAGCGCAAAGTTAGACAGACTAGGCCTCGTAATTTGGCTGCGGTTAATCTGACTCTTGGAGCCTGGTAATTGAATATAATGTTGGACGCCGCGACTCGACTTTCATTGCCTCGTTGTCCATGTTAATTTGCGTTTATAGCGATCGCCAGTTTACCAGCTTATTCCATCGACTGAAAAGTGCTTAAATCTACTTTACCCCATCTTTCAAGTAATTGTTAATCTCTCTGAAACATTTGATTCTTAAGTGGAAATTATATTATTTGGCACTTAATACTTAAGCACTCGACTCCTATTAATTGTTAGCTGTATCTTTCGTGTAAAAAAGTTTAATCTTTCACACCGTTAAAGGGAACAAAAATTCGCCCATCACAAGCTTAAGTATACCAAAGAGATTACAGAGCTACAGGATACAGGAAACACTACGAGGATTCACAATCCTTTCTCAATTTTTAATTCTACACACATCTCGTCTGCTACTCCAATTCCAATCTCCATCTCTCTCAGAAACAGTTCGGAACTACCATCCGTTATCCGCTTAGCCAGTCCTTTTCTATTCCGTCGAATAGAGAGGGCACGATTCAGAATTCTCGCCGCGGTCCAGCGACTGGCCAAATGGTCCGATTAGAATTTTAAATATCCATTGTACATCGAACCTGGAGTGGATGTCTCCCGGTATCGATTAGCGTGGCCTATTGGAATTTTAGATAGCAGCACGACGAAGATATTCGAGCTGACCGCCTGTAAAATCCATCCTGGTAGCTTGTAACGAGCCTCGCTTGACACCAGAGCAACCGTGAGTATCCAAACGGGTTTCGAAATCGGCCAGTTGGAAACCGTGATTTGCATGGTTGTTCGATTGAACGACGACTATCTATCTCATCTTTAGTTTCAATGGATCTCTATTATAAACCGAATAAGAGGATCGACTTCTCCTTCCCAACCCCCACCGTACTCTTTCTCCCTTTCTTTCCGTGTCTTGTATATCTTACGATCTGTTTTTACTATTTTATTATCGTTGTTTTATGGACGTATCGCAACACTTCGTTATTACACCCACAGGGACGGCCCACGATTGTGCGTTCTAGATTTCCTCCGTGACAATTACCGTGCGCCAACTGACACCAATATCGTTGTCTTAATAAGATTAGCCGTGCAAGCTAGTAACAGACTAACTATATAACTCTGTTACACTTACTTACAATTTGGAAGTAATAAAGTCAAACGAAAAGTAAGGAACCCTTGCATACGTAGCCAGAGTGCCACGATTGTCCAACAAATATATAAATAAGTTTGAAGCTTTGATATTTAAAAGTTTCGCGTAAATTTCGACGGAAACAAATCCAAGGTAAGAAGATCCGGATAAAAAATGGTCAAACGAAATATAGAATTAAGTATTCCGAAACGGGTAGCCCAGGCTAGGCTACACGAAAGTCGAATTCGTATTGCATCCTAAATTTTCCCTTGAACTCGTTAAACTCTAACAAAGAGTCCCAATGGAGTCGAAAGTTCTTAATGACCATAATGTCTTCATAAATATCGGGGCACATTGGATTTCTTCGAAACAAAAAGTCGAAGTTGGCCAGCCATAAAACTGGCGAGCGCAAAGCTGGAGAAACAGATCATCGAGCCTGTGAGGTCCTGCGTTGCTTCACTCGATCGATCTGCGATCAGCGTGTTAGCGTAAAATCATGTTTAACGAGCTCACGCTGGAAACTCGTTAACTTTCGTACATCGAGACTGGATCAGGGCAACCTGCATTTATTTCCAAAGCGCGGACTGGGCCATTTTCTACGCGGTCGGTTCTATTACCGATCGCCACATATAAAGCATGCACTAGGCGTGTCTTGCTCCTCCCGAAGAAACGACAGAAACACGGAGAAAGGAGAAAAGATGAGGGGAACTAAGAATGGAAAACAGTGTAACCACGTTTCTACATGCCACGTGTCTATATGTGTAAGCGGTTGGTTGTTACCAACCCTCCAACGCGTAGTTCGGATACCGGAAAACGGTTGCACAATCAATTAGCATACGTATACCGTATCGACTGGTGCAATCCTAACTACAATTCCAATCTCAGGGAAACCTAACTGTTCATTCGAAACGGTGCATTTTTTTCATGCTAGACGATTCACGTCGATCGATTCCATATTCGTAAAGGTTGGTGATTTTTTCCTTTTTGGAAGATTATATCGGAGTTCCGCTTCCTTTGACGTTACCTTGGGTAAAACGTTATTACTTCATGCGTGTACAGGTAGATTGTGTAATTGGTTTCCTACATCGTGGTGTAGTTAAGAAAACTGTTTTGTTATTAGTGCATGGAATTAGGTTTTATAATCATACTTGTGGTACCAGTCTAGCGACAATATGCCAAGCGGCTAAAATATTCTATTAAAACAACCCTTACGGAGTTTCTTGAAAAATTGTAGGGCAGTAAAAAGTCCAAGAAGTTCAAAAGACCTAAAGAGAAAAGAATTTGATAGAGTATGAAACTTAACGCTGCGGCATCTTAAACATCGGAAGGTGGGTGGCAAGTAGTCTTTCGCGTGTGACAGGTCCGCAGCGCCGGTGAACGTAGTCATAGTTGCTTTAACAATCAGAAACAGATCGATCCTTATCGTCGTTATCGGTGTGTTAATTATTGTCCGGCTTGGCTCGTTCCTACACAAGCAATTCTAGTTCACTGACACCAGTGGACGCGATCGTGTCACGAGGAGAAAAGGTACGTACGTACGGTCGAGCTCGAAAGGCTCGTTCGCATAAGCGGCCGCCGATATTGCAGCAGAAAAGACGAAAGGGAAAAATGGTGCGCCGCAGAAAATTGCACGGCCGGTCAGCAACCACAATTTTCCTTTTCCCTCTCCCGAGAGAGTTCCACCGTGTAATCGGCTGGTCGGCTGGAACAATGCGCCTCTGTCCTCGTTTTATTTAATTAAAAAGTTGATCCTGATTGGAAACGTTTTTTCCGAATAAGTTTGATTTAATTAAAGGATTCTCTGCCATTCAATTAACATCCGATCGGGCATGTCCGACAACGGTGAGAACTGATACATCGCGAACCAGTAATCACGATGGAATTGTTTGTTGTTTAGTTATTTTCTCGTCCGCAGCAAAAAGTAATGCAACGCGGACGATGCTAAAAAGCTATAATTGTAAAAAATGAGACCGTAAACAAACTGTATATGAAGACACAAACGAGAAAAACTTTCCCGTCTATTTTTTGCAACGTCCCACATTTTCCAAATAATTTTTCTCGCTCCAGTGATATTTCAAAAGCAGAGATATTTCACTGGTGTCTAGAAACCATCAAAATTATGACACAGTACTATTCACACCTCTAGTAACTTTAATATCATAGTCAATGGTTAACGTGTGTACAACCTAATTCATAAATATTAGGACGGTTGCTGCTCTCATACAGAAAATTGTAATACACAAAAATTATCAAAGGAACGATTAATCGATCAATGTTAGTCATACAAGATAACCAGAAAACGGATTTGTATTTTTCTCGTGTGATCTTTACTTATGAACAGACGTGTATGCCATTCGAAAACAAATAAGCGATCAAATCCAGTATCCGTGTCTTCCAATTTTCCCAAAATACCAACAGCATGGAGATAGTGCTTGAGAAGAATATCATGGCACAGGAGCATGGGGGCACAGGTTAACGCGATTATGCTGGAATATGCGTAACGGTGCAGCCACGACGAAACTCGGAAACTCTATTTCACCGTGCATCGTTGCGCGGTACGTTACGTCGGCGAAACGAAACTATCGTCCCGTCGTCGATAGCTTGGTGGATGTCAATGGATCGTACCGAGAGCTGGTAGCATCACGCGACCTGCATTAAATACGGAATTAACATAAAGCAAAGTAATTATTATATAAAATGCCATCGACCGTCAACGAAATGGAGCTCGATGGGACGACAAGGGAATTTCCTTGCAACGCTAACGATGTTTTCACATCCTCCTTTGCGGCAATTATCCCTCCTGCACCAGTAACAAATTGCGTCAATGGAAGATGAAAAAAGCTGGTCACCATCGTGGAGGATGACCCAGAAATTATGTTATTACGATAAAAAGAAAAAGACATTCTAAATGAGCATGGTGAAATTTTCTTACTAAAATTGCTTTGATTTGTACATCAAAAATATCCTCGGTTATCCTATGATACCATTTCGAAGGAATCAATGAAATTCTGCATTCCAATCGTTTTTCAAATACAACCAGAATTCCTCAGGTATTCGCAGAACTTCCAAACCATTAGCAAATTTTCCAAGAATTTCGTTCGGCGATCGATTTGTACGTTGGTTCGCGAGCTTTTACACCCGAGTGGAACACTCTTCCCAAGAGTGGACGCAAGAATGCAAAAGTCGAAAATTCAATCGCAAGGCGGCACCGAGAGAAGCAACTGTGCGGACAAAGCAGTCGATTGTCGTAGTGCACGCAGACAGAGAAGCGGGTACGCGTTGCGACCAAGCAGTCAGCAGAACACGGAAATGATGGGCAGCTCCGCGCTGGACGGCGGTAGCCCACACTATCTCGCTTCGCCTATTGCGTAAGATACTTTCGAGTCTAGTTGCCGAAGCGAGTTGTGGCACGCCGCGAACGGACGCGCGGGACTATTCGTCCTTTGTGCTCGATTTTCCTTCCTTCCATAACATCGTCCATCGAGTCGACCCTTATCGACCATGGTCTTACAGTTTACCTTGCTACAACTTTTGAACAAATAAAAAACATTCATAAGATTTAGTAATACAATCGACGCTTGTATCGTTTATTTCTAAAGTCAACTTCATATCGTGTACGAATTCCCGTCTTTTTTTATCCGTATTTCTATTTTTAATTTCCATTAATTTTCATTCCTATTAATAATGAACAATTGTGGCGATACTTTTGAGCGATCCTGTACATTCACGTTCTAGATACATACCCAAGAAAACTATTTCGAAAGGAGAAACATGTGATTTTGCATGGTGGAAGGATGAACGCATAGTTGCAGGCCAAGTGCATGCTATCGAGTTTCTTCTTTTTACCAACGGGGAAAGTGCACGCGCGAGCCGTGAGCAAGAATGTTACACGATTTTCAATGATAAAACGATAGAAAGCGACCTGGCGCTTGCGTAATGACAATTATGCACTTTTGTCGAATCTCGTAGCCGATGGTCAATGCGATTGCATTTTGCTCTGCTATCTACTCGCGAGTAATTTGTTCACGCTACAATGGTCAACCAACCACCCTATTAACTGCGTTTCGTATTTGCTAATGAAAATTTCTCACTAATTTGCGGCGAATATAGATACATATATGTATACATAATTACGGAATCGGCGCGCGATTTCGAGTTTACGCACTGTCTTCGATCGATTCGAAGCTCAAATCGCAGTTGACTATTCCTATGCCAATCCACCGCACAAGCTAGCGCACGAATTACATAAAAGGGTGAAACTTGTTGCTAATAAATCCATCCGTCGTGCTCGATGCGTGTTGGTATAAACGAGCGCACCGTTGCATTTACATTATCGAAATGCCATTATCGCCCATTTAATAGCGTTTCCTCATTGATGGAATAATTTTCATGTCGTGATAAATTGTCAAATGTTACAACGGTTATTCATAATGGACCAATTTCGTTATATAATTTTCTACAAAATTCGCTCGCCCATGAATGAATTAAAATTCTGTACAGTTATTGTAGAAATGTTATGTGCAAACGTTTAGTAACTGTACCTGAATATAAATAGATAAGTAGGCAGTACCTAGCAAAAAGGATAAAAAATAAGAAGGCGTTAGGCAATCAAGAACACTCGTGAATGTTATATTCCGCACCTTAACCTTTAATGGTCGAGATAAGCGTCGGATTTCAGACTACGTCAAACTTTCCTGCTCTCGCTTTGTGAATGGAGGTAGCGTATCGAACACCGTTATCAACCTTCCACTTACAAACACACCTTCAATTTCCGCGCTAATGTCTTTTACCCTCCAATCTACTTTGCGAAATTCCATCAGAGATCACATTGTAAAGCACAATGAAATTACAAAAATGTATTTCTCAGGCTATTAATCACGAAGCTTTTCCTATCTCTAAATAAGATAAATAATGTTAATCACATTAATTCCTCGAAATCGATTGCACAAGGTGCAACGCGTACGAATCTCCTTTAACCCTCGATCACGAAATTTCATGGGGAGAATCCTATAAAAAAGGTAACACTAATCCTATTAAAAACATATACGTCCTTAATACCTTTGATTACGAAGTTTTTCATGCTGTTAGACAGATTTAATGACGTTAATAAAATTAATTCCATGAAATCGATCGCGCAAGTGCAATGTGACGTTGGCACGACTTGAACTCGGATGAAACAAGCAAGTGGGAGGAAGTAGAATGGGAGGCACGCGACGACACGTGCGTCCAGACGTTGCCGCGACGCATCAACCGTGTCAGGCCACAAGCATCCGTACACGTAGACTTCCATCCGTTGTCGTCGCGGCTCGTGCGGAACGAGCTCGCTTTTCCCACGGATACACCGCTTCGCCGTGAAAATTTCTCCGGTTTCACATCCTCGTGTTACATAAAAATCCGAGCAGACGCGAGCGCATCACAGCTAGCAGTGCGCGTCATTGTCCGGGTGTCGAGTCGTCGCATCTTATTATCGGAGTGGAGTCTCTTCCGATGAAGATCGTGAAAGATCATCGTCAAAGAACAGAGCTTGTTTTTTCGCTCTTTGTGATATACAGAGTAATATGAAAATAACGTCAACTTAAATTTTATATAAATAGACTCGGAAATGGAATTAGTCAAAAATACAGGAGAACTTGATTTATCCAAATACCATTTGCTGCAATGAAATTGTAGTTAATCATCGATTATAAGAAATGAAGTATGTAAGAAAATTCTATAACGAATGGTTAGAACGATGGTTGGAGAGAAATTTTATTTTACTTTCGTGTCACTCTGTACAGAATCGAGAATATAACGAACTCTGGACAGTTGTAAAAATCGATCCACTATTACAAAGCTTCGACACGATGTTTTGTTTGAAGATTATAGACAGGTAGGATCTCAACCTTGTCGCCAAGGTCGCAACGTCCCAACTATTCTACGCGCTCCGTTCGGTGTTGAATTTCGACATAAGGGTGCACTATACCGTGGGTCGTGTTAAGGTCCGCAGGCAGCGTAGAGAAAGGGACACGCTCCGATTGGTACGGACCAATGTACGAGTATGGCGGTGGCAATGGTGTAGTTCGTATTCGCGACTGCACCTCGATACCAAAGTTCACCAGAGACGGGATCAGCCTCGACAAAAGGAGCTCAAACTACAAGTGTATACTCTGCATTTAGAAACG
Organism: Bombus pyrosoma; assembly: GCF_014825855.1. NCBI lineage: Eukaryota > Metazoa > Arthropoda > Insecta > Hymenoptera > Apidae > Bombus > Bombus pyrosoma. The sequence goes on along the minus strand of NC_057773.1, from coordinate 10,231,245 downwards.
CTACGCTTTTTCCCTCGAATTCGCTCGTCACCGTTCCGTACACGTTGGATTTCACAACGAAGCACCCACAGCCGAACGAAATTTAATTGCATCGCATGAGGTAATACAACGTATCGCACGAAAGCCGATTTTTACGTGGAAACTCGCGAATGAAGAAGAAATAGCAGCCGTATTAATGGAATCGACTAGAATCTGGTCGTTGTTAGTTACACGAGCGCGCTCGTACACGGTAACGACACCTGAGAAAAGGAACATTGCCGTTCTATGGATATAAATGTCCAATGGATTGGATATTTGTCCTCGTTCGAGAGGCGAACAGCGACAGGATAGTGTGCCTTGCTAAAGGAACGCGTAGTTTAGTTTCGATTCGATTCACGGGCTTCGAGAAAGTGGCTTTATCAAAGGAACGTAGGCGCGCGATCTGGTGCGTTCAGGCAATCGATCGTCGATCGATCCTAGGCAAATGGATATCGATTCGACGAAAAACGCCGGATAAATTCCGAAACGAGGTCAGAAACTACGTGTCTTTCTCTTGATCGTGATGGAACGTAAAGGTTCCAATAAACGCACAATTAATAGACTGCGAACGTTATTACTCAACCGTAACACCGTGAACGAAAGAAAAACTAACGATTGCACAATAGTGCACCGTTCGTTAAATAATCTATCCGATCGCGCGATTTTCTGTCCACCTGACTTTCTTCCTTTATCCTTCGGCTATATACCGCGCTATTTTTCGCGATTGCATAACTCTCGATGACGTTTAGAGCACGATCGGAACACGATTTATATCTACAGGATGATCGGAACAAGTCTGCAAAGATCTATCGATCGACAAATGAACCGATCGACTGTTAAGAGAGGAAATAATGGCAGACACGCCTGTCTAATTAACTTAGCGGCAGGGCAATCGATCAGGCTACCGTTTCGAGGGTGGTCAAGAAAGAGCTGACAGCCAGCAGCCGTATCGCTTTTATATATTCGAAACCGGTCAGGGCTGACGAGAAAAGATACGGCGTGCGGGCCACTTTCGCGGTAGACCGGCAGATTTTTCGCGGACACCAAATAATATAATAGCTTTCACTTCGCGCGAGCCGGGAAACTAGCCGGCCGTAATACGTACGGCCGAGGAATCATTCCGAAACCAGGCTTTAATTAGATTTCATTTAATTAGCCTCGCGTCCTAACCTTCCTCAACGGCGAGATTAAGTCATCCTGTGTTCGCTATTTTCCCAGGATCGTCCCTCGTTTCCCTTTTTCATTTTCATCTTCTCCTCTCCTCTCCTCTGTTTTACCCATTTTCCTACGCAAGTATGTTTATTTTTTCCTTTTATCTTAATCCAATTCCTCCGTTAACATTGAATCGTGATGAGAGGGCGTAATAGCGTACGATCCAAGAAAAGTTGCTTATCGAACCACCGTTCCATTGTGATGGCTTTTCATCAACAATGGCAGAGACAAGCGATTTTTCTTTGGTAAACAGCGGTGGGATTGCTGATCAACGGTTGCACAATTATGTAGATCGGGCTCGCGAGAAGACTGGCATAATGTTATCTTTGTAAATATATCGCGGGGAACTTCCAGATAGAAGCCACACGAGGAGAAGTCTTCTCTTTGTTCGGTAACACTGAACATGGGATCGATGCCACCGGATGATCCAGACGAGCGTCGCAGAATTACGTCGTTAAAATTGCACGAAAACTATACAGGCCGACAATGGACCACTTTTACGAGCTGAATTTCACCCTATAATTAAACGAATGCCGATATTGCTCGTTTTAACGGCTGGCTTAACGGTTTTCTACTATTATTCGTTAATATTAAACAATAAAGATAAAAACAATCGTTCCGTAAATATTGGAACATATCTAATATCGAATTCTTTCGGTCCGGAATTCGGTGGACGGAAAGCCAAATAAATAAATGTATAGATTTGCGTGATGCAAGTGCAACGAACTCGAAATATTCGTTCTAACGAAGACGTACGAGATAAGATATTTAACGCTAACGAAAAGCTTAAATTGTCGTGGTTAAATTCGCTCGCGAAGTTCGTTTAAAACGGGTCATTGGCGTAATTCAAAATCGCCGAGCATAATGGAAGGCAACCCTCACGGGCTCGATCTTATTTCCAGATTCTCGCATTATGCACCGTGGCAGCTGGAATTAGTAGGTTGAGGTAATAAGTAACAAGCGACGGCGGCGCACGACGGCAGGCAATCTATTTAGAAAAGAATCCAGGTTTCTTAAGGCCATTCAACGGCCCATAATTCCAACTCTTTAGAGCGTTTCACGTTTGCCACTAACGTGAAACTCCTTTTCGATGCGAGCGAGGCTCCTCGTCTCCACGTAACGAGCAGGTCATAATCTCGAGTCGACGCATCACCATTCTTAAATCTGCTATTCTCCACCTTCTCGCCTTTCTTTCTGATTTTCTGCCCTTTCTTATCTCTTCCATTTGCAAAAACGATGAAACTCCTCCCGTTTAATAGCCACTCGTGCTCCAAGACAATTATCGGATGCCATCCTCGCTCTTGCTGGATGATCACGTTCGCGAATTTCAATTCGAGACGATCTTCGCGCAGCAATATCGCGCTTTTACTCTGAACGAGAGATCGTGAGAAATTGCATGCGTTTCAGGGCTAAATCCGTGCTGGCTTTTGCAATCGAAACTTCCTGCGACTATGTTAACGGAATGTCTGCTCGCTTTCCAGAGCACGTAGCCAGCCCATGCTTTTTAGTATCCCCGTGTTGTCATTATAACGTTCAAACTGCGCTGTAAAAGATGGATGCTTATGCTGTAATGTACAGAACAGCTGATCGATCTGACTTTCCTCAACGACAAATATACATCATACTACTTTCCAATTGCGTCATCCGAAACTTTCTTGTCAAATTTACTACTCTCAAATAGCCCGTGCAAGTAATCTTCCATGAAAGAAAATAATTCCAATCTTTATCACGAAAGGGTCGAAGCATACGTATGTATTTAGCAGAATGATAAAATGTGTCGATTAAATTGATAGCATTATACATCCCTGAAACAAGCAGCGTAATTGAGAAAAATGATCTTGCATAGACCTTCTATCAGGACTGTCTTACACTATACAATTAATATCGTTAGTCAAATTAATTAGTCATAAGTTATCGAATACCCAGTAGAAGTTCGATGACAAGATAATCCAAGCTATCGGTCTTACGAAATTTTGCGAATTAGAAATCGCGCAATATACAAAATAGTGCAATGCACGACATGTCGCCTGTCGATTCGCTAATATTATTGGTAAATTATTGCGAACAGAGCGCAGCTGTTAGTCTCCCGAAAGGGGCATCATTGTTAGAGCATTATTGCTAATGAATCATCCCTATTGCACCTGTGCCTTGTATATGACCGGAAAGAAGTCAGCAATTACACCGAACGATCTCGTCGCGTAAATCATCGTTGAGCTGTTTCGTTAGCGCGATCTGTGATATACGTCGTGCACCACGCCTGGACACGAGAGAGTTAGGTATCGTAGGTGACCAGGTAACCCGGGTGGTGCCTGGTGTTGCACTTGGTGTGGCCTGGCGTGTGGATGCCGAGTGTGTAGGCCAAGATGGTGGGGCGGGTGGAGTAGGAGGCTGCTCTCTCGGCCGTTAGACATGGACGAAGCCCGTGGAATACCCGCAAACAACCTACAACGTGCAACCTCTGTATCGGCGAGGTGGCAAGGGGGAACCCCCCTGCCTGTCCCTAAACCAGCTGGTGGGACTACCTTCGGTCTATGCTGGCCGCTGGTACGACGTGGATTATAGTTTTTCTGGGGGGAGGGTGGTGGAGCGCCTTGCTTTCGAAAGGATGGTGATTGTGGAGCGTAGCCAGAGTAGAGTTAGGCGTATATAAGGCCCGCCGGCCCGGCCCAAGTCAGTCATTCACCGGACTACTAGCCCACCATACACACACCAAACATGAAGGCCTTTGTGAGTATCCACCACGGGGTTGGTGATTTTCGTGGGGTGTTCGATCGATTATCCGAGTATCGGGTTCGAGTTTTTCGATCGAGTTGTTCGCGGTTCTCTTCGATATAATATTTCGGATCGTGTTCTCGGTCTACTCGTACCTTCCTTCGAGTTAATCAGCGAATTTTCTATACAACTCGCGGTTTTGAATTCGATCCATCTAGTGTTTGTACGTAAAGTAACTGTTTAACGAGATATTTCCTATTCACAAGATTTCGCGGTCCGTTTGCATCTAAATTTTCCTTTTGCTTCATTTTCTCGAATCGATTCGCTAGAATAAACCGCTTGGGACTCACGAGCACGCTCTCGAGCACTGCTCTTTTACCCGAGACATTATTCGTGACATCGATGGCTGCGGTATAGAGTCAAAGATAAATCGCTTTAATTGGAACCTTTCATCCGTAAGCCAGTCGAAATCCGTGGAAAGTCAAAGTTCGAAAGCTCCTCGCTTGCAGTCAGACTTCGTGGCACCGAACTGACGACGTTCAATGTCACGGCTCGAACGGTCTCGTCCTGTTTGCTCCGTGGTACCAGAGTACACGAATCGACTTTGTCCTTCTTACGCGCTCCATTCATGCGGCAAGAAGTCTCGTTGTACGGTACACTGACCGTGGAACCGGTTGTAATAGTATCATCGTCATTCAGCGAGCAACCGAACCCGCGACCGGTTTTATTCTCGGTGCATCTTCATTCACGAATACCGTTCGTCATCGTCCTCTCGGTTCGCCGATTTCCTTCTCGGTTTGCTTACCTTATCCACCGTCCGATTTTTAACCTGAAAGCGAATCCAAATTAGCTCGATCGATTCTCATTAACTCTACCGGTTGCGCGTCGTTTCTTCGAACGCAATTAAGTTCCCTGCGATTAATTCGTAGAAGTAGCTAGCTCTAACGATTCTCGCCAACGCGATTTCATAAATCTCGAACGATCGTAAACGATCTATGCAAAGTACCGGTTCGGTTTCGAAACAACACATCGGGTTCGGTCGTTTTCCGATCGCTGGGTCGCGAGAACGCTCGGTCGACCACGTCACACGGATTGCCACGGTTCCATGTAAACGGGATGTGAAAGTTTCGCGAAGTCGTTAGATATGCATAATGGCAGGGCAACGGTGCACTCGTTTAAGTGCAACACTCGTGAGAGCTTGGGCGTGACGCGTCGTTCAACCGATTTTCCAACTTCCGTCACACGCACGTAAACGCGTTCTCTTTTTGTCGACTTAAACGGTCGAGTTTTCCATCTCTTCTCAGCCTGTTTCACTTGATTTTCTCCTCGTTTCGAAGCTACGGTCCTGATCGATTCGCGGTACGATGCTCGAGAACCGGTCATTTCTAGTAATGGTAAGAAAAATGGCCGAGGGAAATAATCGGTTCGCGTTAACTCGAAATTGCGCCTTCGGCGGATTTCTAGAAAGAAGTAGCATCTGTTCACCGTGTTTGTAAGTCGCGATTTCCAGAAGACATTGCTCGTCCATCAATTACGAATGTCGATTCGCATTACACGGATTACGTTGGAATAATACGCGATTGCATAAAACGCGAGCAGATCGGGGTTTTCTTTTATGAAATAGAACTAAAAAGAAATTCCTTTCTCTAATATTTACTTCAAGCGTGGTAAAAAGAATTCATCGCGGATAACGGAGAACTTTCGAGGACGATTCGGTATTATTTCGAATTGCGAAACGTTACAACACTATGTCTCGAGTTCGCGTTTTCCCCAACAACACGCAGTCATTACGATATCGACGGACGTAGAACGTTGCGAAATCTCACGCTCGACTTCCATCCGGTTATCGTTTCTTCGGACTTTGATATTAAACGAGGCAAAAAACCAGTCACATCGTAGCTTTCACGCTTTAAAGGCGATCGCGTTGAGGGACGACGTTTTCCCAGGTGCCGGCAATCGTTTCCCGATGCCGCGGAACACCGCGCGCGCGCGGCCGGTCTATAACCGTGTAGCGAGTATCGAAAGTGAAAGCCGCGGTTATGTTACAACGGGGCACGTGGTAATCGGTGCCAAGTCAATGAGAGTCTGAATTCGCGGCGATAGTCGAACGTTGCTTCCGTAAACCAGCGCTGAGGATAGTTCGTCTTCGTTCGTTTTCGTTTTTTCTTCCTCGCTGATTTCACTTCGCGATATTGCCGTGCCACGCGTACACCTTTCACGAGCTTACCTACATAGACACATAGTGTAACGCTACGAAACGAACAATAGCTTAGAAACAAATTGGTCGTATAACGAGAAACGAACGATACTGACCGGAAGCTACCTGGTCGCAGGTTGTGTTCGCCTGTCTAGCAGTAGCAACGGCCCGTGCCGGAATCGCACATGGACCTGGCATTGCTCTTGCTGGAGGTCATGGCGTTGGCGGCCTTGGAGTTGGTGGAGGCCTCGGAGTTGGTCTTGGAGGAGGCATCGCTGGAGTTGGCCTAGTCGGCGGAGGTGCTAGTCTCTCTGGTGGACTTGCAGCAGGTGCTGGTAGCGCGAGATCTCTCCAAGAGGGAGCGTCCAGCTTGGGATCCTCAGCTCTCGGTGCCAGCTATGCCGCTGGATCCGCGGCGGCGGCTGGTGCTGCTGGTGTTCAACAGATTGTCTCTGGTGGTGCGTAACTCGTCGTGAAATTGAACGTAAAGAAGAATTACCACGAGAGGGACAGTCCTTCACCGGGATGCCTTTTATTCTGTCGAGCAGGAGTTATCGGAGGCAGGGCTGACATTGGACCCGCTGAAGGACCCAAAGCTAACGTTGGACCCCAGAGTGGACCATCTGACAGCGTTGGACCCCAAGAAGGTGCCAAGAACGTTGGTGGACCTCGTACCGGCCCAGCTGGTCTCGTAGGACCTGCTACTGGTCCATTCACCTCCGTGGGTGCTTCTGCTGGTACCTCCACCCTCATTGGACCGTCCCAGGGTAGCGCCAACTTGGTAGGACCATCTGTGGGAGTTGTATCCTTCTATGCTGGCAGTGGCAACATCAACGGTGACGACGGTAGCTCTGGCTCTGCCGCCGCTGCTGCACCTGGTGGTCTCGGTGGTGCTGGACTCGGACTCGGTGGTGCTGGTCTGTATTCCGGTCGAACGATCGACATTAAGAAGCAACAATGACATATAATAAAGGAGCGAAGGAGTTTGAACGTATATTATACCAAGCTATTTGGAATTTTTAGGTGCCATCGCTGTTGTGGGTGGTGGTGCCGGAATCGGCGCTGGAATTGGCGGACACGACGGTGGTGTTGCTGTGATCAACGGACCATCTGGCGCCATCCACGCTGGACTCGGCTCTCACGGAGCTATCATCCCCGCGGCACTTGGCAAGTACTAGACGTTCTAAAGCCCCAGCGATCTCGGCTCGGCGACGGCGGCATACCCACCACAGTCACTTACCGGTCTCAAACGATCCTCAAACGCGCTCAACGTCTTCTTCCCAAAGCTTCGTCCAATCTAGGAACATGGTTATAGCGCCGGCGTTAGTGGTGTAGTCGGTATATAGTCAGAATATTCTAATCACAAATCCAGTCGGTATATATCGAAACACGGTGAAATGCGCGAGTTGAAAGCTCGGCACGCTGGTCTCAGCCATCAAGGATCACGGGTTCAGATCTCGGTAAAGTGTACACCGTGGCCACGGCCATTCGTGATCCGCGGTTCTCGTCTCGTCTCATCCCCATCTCGTCGACAACGCGACTCGTCCCCATCGTAAGACGAGGCACGGGTAAAATTTAGTCAATTTCTTCTTTCATCAAATCCGCGTAACGCGACGGAGGAAGTCGAACGAAGCCGTGATTGCCAGCCACGGTTGCAACAACACCGCGACATCTGGACATCTTGGTCGCGATCTACACGACGAGCCCGTATCATACGATCGGCAACGCATCGAGCCACGTCCAAGTTTTCTAGTTGACGTCACCTGAACCACCGCGCCAGAACACAGAGTCAACGCAAGCACGTTGAACCCGGCTGCTCCGTCATGGACCCAGCAAGTGGACAAGCTTTGGCGCTTCGTCGTTGGACCAACTGGGTCTGTTCTGTTTTCTGAACACCCACCGTTGCTCCGGCAGTACTCTCTTTATATTTTTTTTCTCTCTTACGTCTTCCACCATCCGTAAGGCCGCCGCTCTTCACACATATTTACTACTCTGTCTTTTTTTCTCTCTCTTCCGATGAGCCGTGCACGATCATATGATCGCGTCACGATCTCACAAGTTGTTATACTCACTGCCGCACTCAAGCATACATATTATTATTACATTACTCGTCCATGCGCATATATGTTTTCTCTTTATATATATATACATGTATACATACTATTACTACTACTTCCTTCGCGTATATATATATATGAACACATTGCCACACGCGCGCACACACACTATTGCTATATGTGTACTCGTATATATACACACACTACACATATATTATATAATCGTGTTATATGTTAGTGAAAGAGAGAGACCGGTAGATTATGGTAGGTCAGCCCTTCCCGTGTGTGAATGAATGTAAATAGATGGCGCGCCGCTGCCGGCCCCCGACCCCGCCCGCCCTCGTCATACCCTTTCTTTGCGATCACGACTAGCACCCCACCACCACCATAGATAGATACCACATATTTATAGCGTTTATACATTTATACAATACTTTATATAAAATAAAGCATCAGTATTTAAAACTCACTCTTGATTATTTCCTTCGATCATCCCTTAAATCACCCCCCTTTAGCGATCGTTCCATTCTTCGCTAAAGTAAATAGCTCGATATCAACAGCGTTGAATACAGAGTAAAGACAACCAATTCCAATGGAACTTTGGATCTCTTGTACAAATTGAGCATCCGATCGTGATTTAATGCAATCAAAATTGGATTATTTGCCTCGTTCTAGTCATAGAACAAAGAAAGATCTCTGCATAGATATAAAGAAACCAAAGGAAACAAGAATCTAAAAATCGATTGCTATCAAGACATTGCCACCGAGTATGATAAGATTAAGTATTTAGTCAACTCCTTCTGTAATTCGCAAGATATCTAAATACTCTTCTAAGAGTCGAGCTAAAGTCGATTCCCTTTTTTTATGTGCCTCGTTTCCGTCGGAATGTTAAAGGAGACAGATTCCAACGAAACACTAAATTCCGAATCGACCGCCTGTTGCTGCAGCCATCGTTTACCGATCGTTCGGCTACGGTTTGCTAACGATGGATTTGTCAAGAGTCGTCCACTCGTTAGAAAGTTCAACGTTCGAATCGAAATTGCTCGTTTAACGTTAGTTAATGACATCGCGTGTCAACGAAATTTTCATCCTCGTGTACGTATATTTGTTTTCGTATTTACCGCATCTGCAAAGCAAAACACGAAAAACACTGTATGTTACCGTCGATGATTGCGTTTAAGTTAATTCGCGTGGAACAAATGACTTTGCCGACGTGATGTAAGAATGGACAGCGTCAACGGTACGTAATGGTAGTTTAACAACGCGCTGACAGCTGTGAATAATAGACATCGTGTATAGGGCGAATTTTATGGTGCTAATCTTCATTTGATGTCTTTAGTTTGCATTGCAAGCTCTACGTGGAACTTCGGACTCTTCCAAGGCTGTTACCAAACACTGCAACTTCGAAACTTCACCTATCACAGGTAATTATTATATAATTACCAAATATTCCGATTTTCAATTCCTAAATAGTATTCAAAAAACAGAACTTCAAATTCCGTAAACGTAAGTTGGCCACGAGGACTTTGAAAGGGAGTGTTGAACTCGCTATCAGTTTCTGTGGAATGGTCGTAGCGAAAACGGACCAATTACCTTGGAACATCGTTACACCGGTGTCAGAAAGGTAAGTCTAAACTGTGACGATCGCCTTTGTAACGCTACGACCCTTGGCATATAGCAATTTGGTTAGTCCATTACAGAGATCATTCCATTCGTGAACTGTGCACGAATCATTAGGTGGTACAAAAGGATAAGACACGCTTTGTAGCACGATATCCAGCCAGCGGCGATACTACAAACAACATTTCGAGGAGACGAAGGAAGACAGTCTCTCGAACAAACTTTGACGTTAAAATGATTGGAAATCCAGAATGTTTGTAAAAATTGGAGCCGAAGTACTCTCCAGCTCCTGCTTATGTTAGTCAATCGAAACAAGTGGGAATTTCCTGAGAAACGTAAGTGGAAATATCATAATAACGATGTCATTGATTCACTGTGCATCATATCTTTCAAATATTCTCATAGGTGAATGTCTAGTAGAAAATCTGGTGAACGAAATAACCATGCACCATAATGGCTGAAAGCTGAAAAGGTGAGCTAGTTATAAGTTTCTTCTATTATCAATTAAAAAAAACGAAAAAGAAGAAAGTTCGTCATTAATACGAACAAATTACCGAGCTTCGAAATCGAAATAGGGAATCCCACGAAAGATTTGAGAAACCCCCCGATACATCAGAATTCAACACAGTTTTCTACCCCTTTTTTCGCAGTCACGGCCTTTTAGACGATCGAGGCTCCTCATTTCCATTGTGGTTAGAATATACGCTGAAGAAACGAAATTCCGTAGAAGATCGCCGAAAGAAGCGGTTCACGTAGTTGAAGAGAACTTAGGAATCCACGTTTCGGGATCAAGGGTCGATCTAGATCAAGCAGGCATTCAAGCTGATCGACCGGTGCTGACCCATCATATTCGGCGAAGAGGTTCGGACTTTTCAGGTCGATTTGGCCACAAATACGGCTTTAACCGCGACTGAAAAGTCTTTAAATCTCTTCCAGATTCGCCAACGGCACGGGACTCGGTGGCTGAAGCTTCCAGTGGTCTGCAGTTGACCGTGAATAAAATAAAAGCCATTGGGTGCGTGCTAACCCGCGGAATACAGTAAAATCTGCTCTGGGGGACGAAAAAGTCGGACGTCGATCTGGCGAAGAAGGCAAAACGCGAGGTAACTACTCCATAATCTTTTCTACTCGGTTCTTCTATTCGTTTCTCTTCTAGATGGGGAAATATCTTTTCATCCACTGCCCATAACCGTCTCGAGCATGAGCACGTGGCTCATATTTCTAAAGAAGAAGCGAAAGAAGAAGATGGGATTTTTAAGAAGCTTTACAATGTTTCCTTTGCATTCAATTTGGTTAACATGAAAGGATGCCCGATTTTTTGAAGAGATAAAATGAGATAAAATCAAGAGAAAATTGTGATGTTAATCTAGTTAGCTATATTAGGCTAAGCGAAGATTACATTCGACACCGTGCTGACAGTTTAAGCATCTCTATCGATCGTCTTATTTGCGTTAAAATGAGATCAGAACAAGTGGCAACATTTCTTCAAAATGAAACATTTGTATAGGCCATAAACAGTCTCTCTTACCAAGTCTTCTGTTGTAGGGTATTCGCTGCGATTCCTCAGATACGAAAATGAATTTTTATCAGAGATTTATATTTATATAACGTATATGTTCCGCGACACTTCGCTTACATATATATTAACCCGATAATTGATAAGATTTTTTATTATATTTATTCTTTAATTAATTTTATTTTTTAGATAATTAAATAAAATTAATCTTATTACTCTTAAGAAACAAACAATGCTACATGTTGGTAATGATATTGATAAAAGTGAATAGTATTTGTCGTGTTGCGAAAAGAAAAGAAGAAAAATCGACAAGGCAAAGAACGAAATACAGAAACGTGCCATGAAGTATTTATTAAAATGGCAGAATGGGCATAAACTGTGGACCGTAGAATGAAGTCGATAAAGCGGCCGTTTTATCTTCTTCAAGACGAAACGTCAAGATTACGACTACCGAGACAAGTATTCCGAGCGCTCCATGCACTGGAACTATTCATTTAACTGAGATCTCCGTTTAGTGAATCGCCCCATTAAAAATCTTTTAGAACGACGAGATAAAACTAGAATCATATTTCAAACTCAAACCAGATCACCGACTTTTATTATATAAAATCCCCAAATTCAAAACCAACAGATAAACGTCATATTTCACACGATTTTAGCTCAAGTTGAAATGGAAAGAAGTAGAAAGTGGGTAAGAAGTGGAAAGACTGTTAAATCACAGGTTTCGTAATTCCCGCCAACAGAATAGGGACGAAGACGCTGATGCAGCACGAATCGTTAAGCGCTATCAGGCGTGGTCCTTTCACTCTCGGGGGTGTGCGATTCCTACACAAGTTCCCAGAAGAATCTGCTAACTCGAGGCTCGAGAGCTCGGGTTTTGCGGCCAAGGTCATTTCGTCATTGAGCCTCTGATGAGATTCTGACAGTCTCATTGAACGTAATCACGATTTCTACGATGCTTCTTAGGTGCCTGCGCTTTGAGTGTCCGTCATTTGATTGCACTCGAGATCAAACTCGAACAGCAACTTCTTCTAATTTCATAGATTAATGGCTTAAGATGGTTTCATCTAGAGACTTCGTTAAACGATCCTTTGTTTTAATTGATACTCGTAGATCTACGAGATGAGCTTCCGATCGAACGTCTGATAAGCAAAGTGCTATTGTAATAGTTTCTATTATTACAAACTGGTATTGTAAGAAGCAAAGCTGAGTAAGATGTGAGAATTCTGTTTCGTTGCCATTAGATAACCTTTCGTGTCTGATATTTCATTATATATGGAACGACCCTAAATTGGAAACGATTCGGACACGTATCCACTTGAAGCGGAACGACGCGAGAATCGGCCGCCAGTAGACTGCTCTGCTCTCATAAGAATTCCGATGCATTGCGTCTACATCGTGGCACAGACAATGACTGCAAATGTCAGTCTCACCATTAGCATTGATCACGTTCAATCTCTGCCGTTCCTCCTCGATCGCATCGCGGGGCTACAAATTTCAAGAACCTCACCACCATGCAAATCGTCCCGTGACCAATATCGAAATCGATTACATGCTCCTACATACTGTTACCATAGGTATCGCCATACTATGATACGTGGCAATATTTTTCTGATAACAACAAATGTAAATATTGAAATCATGGGATACTTTTTGCATTAAAAATAATGTTTATGACAATATAAGACAAGGTAACAATAAATAATCTGTTCGCAGATTATTTTTGCTGAATAAACGTAAAAATAGGCTTTTGGCAATTTAGAGAAGTTTCTAACTTGAATTTAGACGATTAAAAGCACAAAGATCGTTCTATACGTATCGTTTAAGGCTTAGCAATAAGTTTCGTGGGAATTAGGGTAGTCACCCTAATGTGAAGAGATGCGAGACGACGTAATTGCTACATAGAATGAGTGATGAGCTCTCTGTGGAAACTTTCTACGTGACATGGAATGAATACAAAGATCAATAAGTAATATATTTCGCTATTTTGTCAATAGTATTGTATATATATTATCTATTTTCATACATGGCCGAAAAACAAAACTTTCGAATAATGAACGAATTTCCGGCATAGTAAATAAAGTTAAAACAAAAATCAAGTGATATCATTTTATTTAGTATATCTCCAAATTTGACGAATCTTAGGACGATAAACAGAAGAACCACGATTCACACGATTCCCCGCAGAAAGCTCGAGAATAATGGAACGGGAATAATGTAATCGAAGATTCGAGCGTGAAACGACTGTTTGCCGTGTGGCGATACACAAGTATCGTGGTTTGCATGGATTACTCGAGCGGTGGACCAATTCGAGAGGAACAAAACCGTATATCGATCGACGCGCGATAATTGGAGCAACGAAGATCCCACCTTTTTCCGCGACCACGGAGGCATAAAGGTCACGTTCGACTCGACACGCTCATGCTCCGAAGCTTCGTCTGCAGGCGGTACATACCACAGAAAACCGTATTAATCCCTGAGAACGTGACTCTTTCCCACCCATAATGCGAGGGCTCGACTTGTTGCCGCAAACCGATCGGTTACTTCATCGGCCAGGATGATGCGGCTAACCGCCTACCATTTTTCGACTACAAAACATACGATTAGAAGATACACGTTTGAGATCGAGAGTTTGATCAAAGAATAGCACAAGTTATTCGAGGAATTCGAAGAGGCAATTCAATCTGATAAGCGTGACAGGATCTTTCGTAAGTTCTGTGTTATTTCTTAATTTGTAGCGTAGGACTTGTGGCATGATGGAAAATGGGAGACAAAAGAGCCAATTGATGCGACTATTCGCCCACTAATTTTCCACTGGGAAACATACGATTAGATGAGATCGATACGAGTCTAAGATGAAAAGTTAATCGATGAATTACACAAATTATTCGATGAATTCCAAGAGGCGATATAAAATCAGATAAATACGAGTCTTTCGTAAGCTTTATGTTAAGCCTTAATTTATACCGTAAGTACTTGTGACAGGATGGAACATGGGAGACCAACGGACTAATTGACGCAGTATATAAGACGATAATTACGAGGAGCGATGTTGGTACGCTTGAAACATTCAGGCCAATTACACCGTAGGTTGAAGATCACGCCTGTTCGCCAACGGTTACCTGCCATTCGTCCCCTTTATCGCTGGAGAAATCGCAAATTACGCTAATTACAGCGCTTTCGCGTCCGCCTAATCGATTCCTTTGTTCCCGAACGTGCGTCGATATCAACCACGGCCATTCGTCTTCCCAAAGGAACAGACATACTTTCGTCTCGTACAAAAGTTCATCTATATAAAAAAATTCCTCACCAAAAAATTACGTCGATTCATTCTGAACCATACCGTTTAATGTAACAAGTATTTTACCACTCGAACAAGTCGAATGACCCCGAGATTCCCGAAGACGAAAGGTTCCCACGAATCGCCGCACGAAACGCCCGATCCCATTACGACGTGCAACGAAACGATCGAACTTTGCCTCGTCGACACAAAGGAGACTCCGGGTGAATATCAAAAGTTCCGTTCGTCGAAAGACGGTCCTTTTAGTTACCAAGTTCCGCTCCGCAAAAAGGAATCGTGACGCGAACACGATAAATCTATTTCACGTTTAACGCCGTGACCGACTTCTGTCGCCAATAACGATACATCTTGGCTTCTGAGTGTTTCATTCTTCGAAACAATCAAATGCATATATAGATTCTTACGAGTGTATGCATTTTTAAGACATTTCAGCACACGCATCCACTGTAACTGTAACCTAAAGAAACGAGGAAATGGACGCTTTCTCCTTGAAATTCTATAGATTCTCATGAATAGGTTCATCTCAATCTGCAGATGATTCATTCATTAGAACGACAATTCGTTAGAATACGTATCCACTGTAACCATAACCTAAAAAAGCGAGGAAACGGATGCTTTCTTCATGAAACTGAATCGTTTGATGAAACAGAGAATCGATGAAAGGCAACAAAGAAAAGAATTCAACGAAGTAGCAGTTTTGTTTCAAGAAGGACAGAGGAGAAAAAAATCCGACGATATGCTTCCCCAGTGGAAGCGATCGTTTCACAATGAATGGTCGTTGAAGGTCAGTCAAGGGACTCAGCATCCCGAGGGTGGGTGTGCCGGATGCTGACCTTCTTGCACAATGGCTCAGACTGTACCATCAGCGGATATGATTTGAAGGGATCAACTAGGGGCGCGGTCGGGATCCTGGAACAGTATATAAAGTCCGACCAAGTCGTCCGTGAGCACACTAAGCAATCGGTCGGTCGGCAACATGAAGGTCTTCGTAAGTATTCTCCGGATCATCGGAATATGGCAACAGTGAATTTCTCGTCACGAGGCGCGCTACCGCAGAAGTTCAGTCTCTTTCAGTTTGGTGAACGTGATTTTATATTCTCGGTGCTTTTTTCCTTTGAATACCTTCGCGCTGCGAAATTGTTTCTGTTTGGAAATTAATATTCTATTGATTGTTTAACAACTCTCTGTGGAGTTTTCGAGTGGATGGAAAAGTTCTAAATTGGATACCATTACTTTCAGTTGTGTGCTAGTTTTGAACACTAAATCTTGAGAGAATAATTTAAGAATTTATGTAGACTAACGGTTCGCTCATACCCCATATTATGTGTGTTTTATTTCGGTTGGCTTCTCTAGCTCGAAATTAAAAATTAATATTTTAATGATTATTTAAGAAACTTTCTGTGAACTCCTGCTAGAGTGTACTAGACTTTAGCGCCAATTTTAAACATCAAATCTTCAAAAAATAATTTACTCATTGACTAAGTATAAATTTGGCGATACTTACCATTAATTTTGAAATTTTTAGTTAATTCTGACAGCCCTCGTCGCGTTCGTCGCAGCTGCCCCGCGGCTGCGCCGAGAGGCCATTTATGGTGGATACCATGGTGGACTTTACGGGGGTCACCTCGGATATTCTCATGGAGTGGCAATCGCTGGACCCGCTTTGGGACCAACCAGTGTTGCTGGACCTCACCTTGGAGCTACCATGGTGGCTGCTCCATCTATAGGACCAACTAAACTCTCTGGATCCGTTGCCGGGCCGGTTCAAGTTTCTGGTGCTGTTGCTGGATCCGCTGTTGTTACTGCTTCTGTCGCCGGACCTGCTCACGTCGAGGGTTACAGCGGCCCCTATGACGGTGGAGTCGGTGAGTGCTCAAACTCAAACTCAAACTCAAATTTATCTAAAACTTTTACTGAAACACAATATGATAAATATTTACCTATCGCATATAAAAAGATCCGACTTCGCTCTAGGTTTGGGATACACCGGTCCAGCCTATAGTTATACCGGATATCCGGGATACGCTGGATACTCTGGATACGCGGGAGCCGGTAGTCACGGAGTGGTAATAGCAGGACCAGCATCGCACGGAGCCGTTCTCGCAGGACCAGCGTCCCATGGCGCTGTCCTTTCTGGTCCTCAATCCGGAAGCGCCGCTGTATCCGGCCCTAATGCTGGTTCCGTGGTAATCGCTGGTCCCTCTGGTAAAATTACTACCCACGGGACTGGTTTTGGTGGGATCCACACTGGGCACGGTCATTGGTAACGAATGAGAGCTGTTGGCAGAACAAAAACTTTAAAAATCTCTCGATCGTATCCACTTCTATGAACTATCAGCGGAGTTATACTACAATACGATATCTGATCGTTATATCGTTAGATTTGTCTCACGACGATCCCCGTTAGCGATACATTCGATACTATGATTTTATAACGATAATGCAATACGAATAAGAATTTTTTATACAGTTGATATACCCTTACTTTTTTTTAAAATAGATAATAAATAATTTGTAATATAGATATTCTTAGATCTCTCGCTACTTATCGTGTAACTTTAACTGATCTCTAACGGTAATACACGATTTAGTTACACACGTTTAATCATGTTGTTAACTATGTACTGGAAATTCTCGCACGCGATGCTTTAATGGAGTTATATAGTTACACGTCGTCAACCTTTACGTCGCTTTAAATTCGTTATGCGTCCCATTTTAACGAGCTGTAAAATAATTACGCATCGATTCCATGCACGCTCTAGTTTTGTCTTTACAAAAAGGAACCTGCACGTTTATTTATTCCACGTTCCAAATTTGCTGCTCTCAGTGTCAGTATCTAACCCGTTCATTTTTTATTCCTCTTTTATTGCCAAGAAGAATAAAATTTATGGCTCCTCTGTATAAACAAGCTGGCATTCGTATCAAATTCTTCGATCGTGCTACCGCGCAACGAATCGAGACCGATAACAAAAGCGTTTTACGCGATCCACTATCGATCTTTATCATTCTGGTGTGTAGTTCTGGAAGTTTTGTTAGTTCGTCGTAGCCGTTCGTGGAATCGTTCGACACCGACTACGAGGGGCCACAATCAGAGGGTAGACAGAATCGAAGCCAAGTTGAACCGTTGACACGGATATCGACACGTTGAAATAACATGTGGATAGTTGTGGTAAAGGTTAATGTCGTTAGATGTATGATTCGCGACACGGTTCGACGATCTTCGAACAAACGCGACGATTGCCTCGACTTCGCGACATCGTTTAAAAAATAATCGACCTGTGTGTAGATCGATCACAGTGAACACAGGTGTGCTGGCACCACGGTCTAGCGCGAATAAAGCCAGACTAACGAACCACGCGCGCATAATTCACCGAAGGTCGTACACGAGTTCTGCGTTATCTGCTAAGTCGTTCTTTCAAACGCTGACTCTATCGCGGAATCTGTACACGACAATTACCGCGTGCTTTTTTAAGGTCGACTTGATCCTCGTCACAGATCGTAGCCACGGCGATATTTTTCGCCTGTAAGCCGTTTCATTCGGTTTTTACGATCGAACAATTGCCATTTAAGTGGCTTATTCCGAGCTACCGATTCTCCATAATACGAGTTCAAACCACTTGATCATATTACACCGATAATCGGGTAAAATTTCAGCGAAATCCACGATAAATCCGTTGTGAATTAAAGTACCTAATATGTTGGCGCGCACTTGATAATTTAATGTATTAAATGCACGAGTGCTTCAATTCGCATGAATAACCACGGAACATCCAAATTTTTAAACGTCTGCTACAAGATTGAAACAATACGGTTACATTAAAAACTGAATGTAAAGCAGAGCTGACAGGCGAGAGAATTTATCACGAGATTCATGCACAATCGTGAGAACTATCTCCACTTAATCGCATAAACCTACATCTTCTGCCTCTACGGAAAGATTTATTTTCAGAGACAGCCATTTCGCGATAGCTACGAGGCTTAGATAATATCGAGGTACGAATTCGAAGAACCAGAGTTCCGTCTTCGTGAGAAAATCGTGGCAGCGCCGTGATGCATCAATCGATCGTTTCGCCACCGACCGGAGTGCATCGAACCTGCACGAATTCTAAAAGGTTACTAGATTCCGTTCGATCGATCGTTCTGCGGAGGCAACACGACAACGAAAAAATTTACGATATTCAATCAGATCGTTGTAATTAAACGAAATACAATTAAAATAAAATTTTCCATTACGTACGTTTAAAAATCAATAACCTACGCGATTCTTCAAGAAATATAGATCATCAATCGTAGTTTTGTGATCACTGAAAAGGAAGATTAAATACATCGTACTCTCGTTATTTTTCTCTGCTTTTCTTTATTTCTTCTGTTTGTGAATGGCGTGTGTGCAGTATCATTCATAATTATTCCGACAGTATAAAATTATACCTCACTTCTATCGTGGTGGGTAAGCAGTCCTTTCTATTGTTAAATCATATGACTTTTTACTAAAACAATGGATAATTGTTTTAATTACTGGTTAGAAATAGTTGAACGATGTTTTAAATTTAAATTACTCGATACTGGAACAATTATAAAAAAAAAGTATGAAAAGTACGTTTCTACCCTCTTATAATTTTTATTTCGTTATTACAATGAGTTTTCACGAAATATAAATCGTGAATTGATGCTTTCAGTGAGAGAAATTTTTTCACTTTTTAAGCGGCATCATTTCACAGGACGTTGATTTAAATTACGCGAAGCGCGGGTTATTTATTGCGATTTTGCTGTGCTCACAATGGTAGCGCGGAATTAAAGGAAATAAATGATGCGCCCTAATTTAGACTTCGATATGGACAATGAGTTGTTATTCGTTATACCTATACTTTATCGCCAAATCGTAAAATGGAAAATGAGGTAAAACGAAATAGGTAAATATGATTGAAGACATTGTACGTTTTACAAGTTGAATGGTTGATTGTACAAGTCATATATCTACTAATTACGTGCTTAGGTAATGAAGTTGAAAAAGACACAAAGCATGGAATTAATCAGTTTGATTCCTGGCAGTCTCGATTACAGCCAGTATCAACATATCAGATACCGAATATTATCGCGAAAAAAAATTCTAAATTGCACACCAACAATATGAAAAATGAAACAAATGCAGATTTAGTTTTGCTCATAAGTATACGTTTATTTTTAAACAGTTTCAATAAAGAGATATATAATACAACGGTGAACCACAAGATCCTCAATTGTTTTTACATTTCATACGACGAAGATTAGCACCCCACGCTATATACACAATGTACAAGTTAGAAAGACGAAGAAATTTACTAGAGGAAGCATCAACACGTAACACCACCCTCTCCACCCGCCCGTGAGACACCCTGGCCTGTATTTCATCAACGAACGCGGCAAATTGCGGTAAATCAGTTAAGCTGTCTCGAACAGGAATTATAAGTTGGACAGGTGGTTGACTACCGTGGACATTCCAGCGGATCGACCTCGCTCTGGCATAAAGCAAGAAGGTCGAATTGTTTTCGCGAAGCCCAGCGTCGTTACGGACAAGAACGACGAAAGGTGTGGCCGATAACGAGGTAGATATGGTTGTGGCTGGGTCGTTAGTGTCTCGTAAGTTGCCGGAGATCGAGGAAGGCCGATCGATGGATCCTTCGACGCGCTGCTGCTTTTACGCCCTCGATGGTGTACTGAATGTCCTAAGAATACAAAAATCGTGGAGAGGCAATAGAGAACCAGAAGATTCGTTACGTTGAAAAGATGATTTTCGTATGTACGACACGTCCACATCGAAGGGATATGGATCGAACGTGATCGTAGATCCGTAGATATTTAAACATCGACGCGAGACACGATCTCGTGGAGGGTCGTTCGCCAGTTGGAAAAATAACTCGTTATTTTTCAACGGGACGAACGAGATATATATGTGTGTGGTACGTAACGGCGTGTTCCGGGGTCAGAAAATCGGTCTAGAAACGGGAAAATAAATCTTACGCGTACGTTCTGTGCTCTCCTTGGCTTGATCGTTATTCACATCGCGATTCGCTTCGCCCGTGTACCACCCGCGGAAATTGAGAAACGTGTTTGTTTCGTTCGCGTCGTAGTCTAATTTCTCTATCCCAAAAAGGGAAAATACGAACATATCCTCGATATCTCCGGCAACTTGACTCGAAACAAAACAACATAAACATGGAAGTTTCTTACCTGAAAGTTGATGGCCGCCGTGTGACGCCATCCATGGCGTCGTGGTTTTGTGGTGCACGCTCATAGCGGCCACTGTAGAAACCAATACCAATTTTGTAGACTGAGAAACCCGAAGACGATGATGTTGATGAAATTTTAATCGAAGGATCCATCGATGTCTCCTGTGGTGTTTCTCGACCCTTCTATCCCCTAATTAGGTAGACGATCGTGAAATGTCCCCTCGTAGGTGACGGAGGCCACCGAGATTCCGAGCAACGACTTTCCATCAGCCATCACGGAGGAACATTGCCGTACATGTTGATGCTAAGTGAGCTTTTATAGGCGACACACGCGAACACGTGGGTCGGTGAACTTATCGGGGGTAAAGGCGGGGCTGGTAGCAGCGGTCTGTTAGACCGTGACGGGGTGAAAAAGCTCGGTCGATCGGACAAAAACCCGTAAATAAGGTGACGCAATATTGAATCGAATTGGAGACACCACGCCTAGAAATGAAAGAAAAATGATCTATGCGTTGGATTTGCGTAAGGAATGCATCGAAATAACGACCTACATACCATCTCTTTGTGCAAGATTCCTTTGTGCGAATCTATTTATTAAAATGTAGCCTTCCGTTCGTATTTTCGAGATTTGATGTTGCGAATTTTTTATTACCCTTTCATATCAATTTCTAATTTTCTTTATTTTCTAAATCTTCTATAATTAAGCAATCAGACAAGATAAGGATATAATATCGTGGGCATTGATAAACGTTATCGAAGCAACGAACAACGAGACCATGCGAATCGTGTTTCTAAACTGATAATCCTCCTCTATTCCCATTTCGTGCTTTGTAATGGTAAACCAGCTACACGCAACAGACGATGCGCATTACAATTACCCTGGACAAAAACACCTACACATCGAAATCTTACCATGACATATACGTCAGTGTTCCATTATCTTTCACCAGCTCTATTCACGATTCTAAAAATGGCACACAACTTCGTGTTAAAATCACCCTGGACCATAAATCAAATACTCTGTCATTCTTGATCCGACGTTCCTTTATGCACCTGTCGCGACAAGAAATCTATTCCTGTTCTCGATTTTCTTCGTGAACGATTGGCCATCGCGTGATCTTCGATATCTGATCCTAACTGCGACCTCCTGTTTCAATCTTAACTGGGTCGTTCAAATCAAACGCTCATAACCACTCAACCCTTTTGATTTCTTTAGGTAATAGTGCGTTCTAGTAATTAGAAGTATAATTTACAATATGGTGGAGCAAATATAATTGAATTAGATATAGATCTTTGCACTGTACGATATAACTGGAGATTCTATCCCCAGGGATTATACAATATTACAAATATGTTGTTGGAGAAGTAGAAACATTATGGACGGCCACGAGTCGATGCTGAAATAAATCAACGAGTAAAAATAATGGGAACGTACTGAATAAATATTGAGGCTACGGATGCATTTTATATTATTCCAAAAAGATATACGAATTGATAAAGGTGGTTTCTCTCTTATGAATTTTCAAATGTCTACGATATTTACTATATACGATATTTTATTCTCAACCAGCAATATATAAGAGTAATAAAAAATGATCAAGCGAGAGATTACGAAGCCACTTTCCAAATGAAAGTCGTTTCAAACTGCAAGAGGAGAGAAATTCCCGGAATATTTTTTCGACCAAGTAAGGAAAAAGCGAGTTGCTTTTTAAGCCCTGTGCGATCGTTCTAAGAAAAAGTAGACTTCGCGATCTTCTCTTGTTCTCTGAAACGAGGCGTACCATTAAAGCCGCCCCCCGAAGGACTTCGCCGTGGCGGGGAACAATTATTCGAACAATCGCGTCGCCGGTCACCTTTGCCACCTTCGAAAGCGCGCGCTACGCCCAACAATGATATTCGAAACGATCCGTGGCGCGAGGCTCGGTGATGCATTGCGAGGCTGGTGCCACCGTAACACACGCGTATCCGACTACAATGAGACCGTCATTCCAGGCGACAATCGCAACTTGGGGACGACGCGTGGGCTACGCAACCCAGTGCCTCGCCTAAACGGATGTACAATGCACAATGCGGACGCATAGTGACACGGCTGTCGACGCGTGCTCGTTCAGATATGTCTCTTTGTTTAGAAAATCGACAAGAAGAAGACGAAACGACTCTTCTTCGACCGTGAAGGTCGTGATGACAGGTTTCTTCGACCCTGAAATTGCAGGATCTTTCACAGGAAAGGATGATCTCGTCAATGGAACGTGCTACCTGTACTACGACTTTAATACGAACGAATGGGTTCGATGCGAAAGATACCTTTAATTAGAATCGAGCTTACAGTTAGCGTTGATCGATCGATAGAATCTGCACTTGGTATCAGAGGAATTAAATTGGAAATCTTAAATCTCGTTCGATTCTAAGTACGTAGACACTTTAGTTAGGCTTTTTTGCAATGTAGTTTAATTTCTCCAGAAATTCAATGCAACATTTTTAGCCATAAAAAGCCCCGGACCGTGACTACCTAGACCCACGTTGAAGCCATTAAACACTCAAACTTTGTGGTATCGGCGTGCCGATCTTTCTGGTCGATAGAGTACCGTGTTCTATACGCAAGGCCAGAAACAATCGTAAAAACCGTCGCTGAAACGGATGCAACGGGCATGTTGAATTGGAGCGGGCGACCTCCAGGGGCACGGGTGGGCTGCGAGGCGTTAAGCATTAGCCGTGTGTCGCTGCTACTCGATGACTGTCTTAATGCTGATAAGCCGAGGAAACGGCCACGCGCCCAGCCCGCAGAGAATGTTTGGCGTGTCCTGTGCCCCGCCCTTGGGGTTGGCGGGAGCAACTAGGTGCCCAGAGTGTACACAATGCCCCTATAAAAGCACCATCGAGCCAGCCAGATGCCAGCACATCCACTCCAGCCATCGAGGCAAACTACTCCAGTAGCTTAGCAACGAGCAAGCCCTTCGACAAACCTTTCAACATGTGCACCCTCGTAGCGGTCTTCCTCGTCGCTGTTCTTTCGGTAGCGGCTGCGGCTCCTTCGGCGATTTTGGCACCTGGAGCAGCTCTGGCTGGTCCTCACCTAGGCCCTGCTGCCCTCAGTGGACCGATCGTAGGACCCGCCGCCCTTGCAGGACCAGCTACCGGACCTGCTCGCCTCTCAGGAGCTGTGGATGGTGGCGCCATAGTGACTGGAGCAGTTGCTGGACCCTCTCTAGTTTCCGGTAGCGTTGCCGGTGTAGCTGCACCCTGGCCAGCTGTAGCCGCTCCTTGGGGTGCACCATGGGGTGAGTAGCGTAGACTCGTAAATTTTACGAACTGACACTCGCCGGTATATTTATTCATAATATAGGCCTTGTAGATAGATTACGTTGATAAGAGGATGTCAAAATAGTACCCGAAGATAAGCGTACGACGGCGTTTGAATCGATGTGCTTTTTCTCGTAATGTTGATTGGATATTGTCGTTGCAAACTACTCGCGTTCCATATATCCTTGTCAAAAAACTAGGATACTTAATCTTTGAACATGCAACGATCCATATATTATGAATACGATACACACAATGGGCGATAAATTCAACCATGCGTAGTAGACCGATCTTTACTCATCTAGCGACGTTTATTTGTTTCGTATTGTCACGTTTTATCGCGTCTCTATCGCAATGTCTTCCTTATTCGTTTTATCGAGCACGGTATATGGTTCTGTCATCTCTTTCTGGAATATGCGTATGTATGTTCGTACTAATTTTATATTATCCTTTTTCAGGAACCGTCTTGGCTGGACCTGCAGCACATCCTGCAGCCCTTGCCGGTCCCATCACCGCTCCAGCACTTATTGCAGGACCATCCGGTAGCATAGCAGCTGGACCAGCTGGAGTTGGAAGCATCCTTCGCGCTGATGGCCACTGGTAATTCTTAGCTCACGCTGGACACCCATACACACAATGACATCTTCGACTGATCTCCTCCGATGCCTGCCATTTTGAAACCGACCGCGCCACGATCTCCGTCATTTACCGCTAGTACCTCCGTCATTGTATCTTTTATATATATTTCGTGTACATAACAATGTATCGTTTATATTTTTATTTTATGTAATAATAAACGCATACCACTTTGGAGAGGAATTGCACTTCTCGTTTCTGTCATTACATCTCTTTATTGCCTTGGCTGTAACGTTTGCAAACATACTTTGTTTCGACTACATACAGCGTAATGTTAATTGAATTATTCGACGAGGATAATCAGAATAATTATTTAACCGGAGGACTTAAATGAGAAGTAAATTGGGAATAGATGGCCCGTGTTCGGCAACAGGCAACCATTGTTTCGTAAATTTCAATTGTTCCAGGTAAATAAGTTCGTTTAACATGTCCTCCAGTCCGGCCGAAACAAAAGACCAAATGTTGTAATGAGGACAATGGCGTTCCTCGAAGTTTCAAGTGCGGAAATGTTACAGTGTAATTGCGACTGGTGCACGAGACTAACGCGAAACTTTTAGTATTGTCTTTGTTCAGCAAACAATTAGCAAACGTAATGTGTAAGCTGGCGGAGAAAGAAAAATATTTAGAGAAACAATTCTGTACGCCACAACAGTAACTTACAATATACTAAAAGTCCAAGACGACCAACTGCCACGAATCTACCACAGCAGGAATTTCATCGAAGTCTTTGTCGAATATCTCTGAGTCCTTCTAAGAATTTCACACTCGAAGAGTCAAAGCAAAGACACCTATTGCGTAGTGATTGTGACATGCAATCCACGATTAAAATGACGCCGGTCGGCAGACCATTGTTCTAGTCCCGGAATATTATCGTCGACATCGTGGCGTGGCCAACCTCCATTTCGCGGTCCATTATACCGTTGACAGTGTGTCGTGGGATGATACCTATCCAACTTTGCCGGTAATTATAGGAAATTGCTTGAACGCCACTCCAATCAGCCGAGTATTCTCCCCATTTGAACCGTACTCTAATGATATCCGAACATAGCTTTGGTAACGAACCTCTCTCTCTCTCTCCATCTATAGGGCAATTGCAATATGGAACACCTGATTTTAAAAACTTCTCAAAACAAGAAACATGTCTCTTCTCGATAAAACCAACCTCGCAACACGATAAAATTAATAGATATTTGTTTGTTAATAGTCGACTATGCAAAAGTTTAAGTGTGTTGAACTCATGGTAAAAAATGCAAATGAGATCAAGTACGGCGAGTTGAAAAAATGGCTGTTAATATTTGTAAAGAAATATAATAAATCGTAAAAATAATTTGTTAGGAAATTTCGAAAAATTCTATTTTCGCTATGAAAAATGAATATTTATTTAAACAAAGAAGACAAGTAATCAAATATATTCCATTTTTTAAGCTTATTTTACATTATGCTGTATTATATTGTATTATATTGTATTACATTATGTTCATTTTCTTTGTCTTTTGCACGTGAAACGCCTAAAGCATATCCCTGATTGTAATCCCAATGAAAACAGCGAATACATTGCATCCGTATCTCACCATTATTGTCTCTTTGGGAATTGCAACCACAAAATAAATATAATTCTGTATCATATTCGTCGGTAGCAGCATCATTGGCATGTTCCATATGATGTACACTCAACGTGTTTAACATTGGATATATAAGCATATATTACGACAGAAAAATAATAATCATATTAAAAATGAAATAAATTTCTTCCCGACACCCAAAGCCAAATACGTTTAATGAGAAATCATGGAAAGATAATATATTTTTATTTGCTTCAACTAAAAAATTTTACTATTTAACTCGCTTCTCGAGAACATTTATACGTTTTCAAATACAACGATCGACGGATTACCAAGCGAATCTCAAATGCGAATACGCTTGTCTTTTGCTTCTAACGAAATATTTTACACCGTTGCCGATTGATTTTGTATTATAATTACTTGCCGAGATATTGCGGTGTTCCATATTGAGTACAATTACCATCCTACTTCATGGTTCTGCTTTAATCTCTGTTTTCATTCGCGCCAGCCTCTGGGAAATGCCACGACGAAGATGCTTTACGGCGTCCTTTTTACGAAACTCTGCCGGCTTCTAGTTCCTGTGGGAAGCTGAAGGAAATTATTAGCGCCACGTGCATTACCATTTCAAAGGCACGTCCACGAGCGAACAGCAACAAGTACCGGGCCAGTCGTTACGTCCCACGGTTTATGCATGAACAAAACGACAGTCGTTTAACACAGACGTGGATTCCATACGGCGGACATGAAATTCAAGTAGCCGAATAGCGAAGAGCACCTCGATGACTTTCAACGCTTGCGTAAACAAACGTTTACTTGCTTCCACCGTGAGGTCTGTGATTTCGTGTGATCCTTCAAGATGTTGAGATTACTTGAGGTTTTCGAGCTTTGGAGTTTAAGCGTTGAAACAGTATGTTGGTAAATATTTTGGAGGATGTGAATTGTAGCCACTGCGTCTGTCGACGAGTGAATTTTCTATAGGGAGAGCTTGGAATGTTTGCGAGTACTGTTCTTCGTTTAAGGAACACTTACAGTGGCTGCTAAATGAATATTGGAAAAATCTAACTCGGAATCGAGAAGAGATACAATACCAAAGTTGACTTAAAGAAAGTGCAGAATAGTTCAAGTAATGTAAAAGTCTAGAGAAGGACACATTTCAACGAGGACAGCGTTTAAGAAAATTTACTTCTGTCAAAATAAAGTGGTTTGAAACGTTTAACCCATAGTTCATTTAAGATTCGATAGATACGATCTTCGGTTAGCATTTAGACAAAAATTTGTCTCGACCCCACGCTGTCGTCAACCATCAAAAAGACACGAAAAGACATTATCCAAATTCCCGAACAGCACTCGACTCTACGTCACGGTGAATTCGCGAGACGGACGGGCACACCCCAGAAGCGAATTACCGTGACAAAGCGGCGTTTCCGACTACGAAATCAGAACGATGCGCAACAAGTTCGAGTACTTACGTCAAGTAGTCTAAGTGGGATGAATTCCGACAAAACCAGAACAGCATAAAGATAACGAGGTAATGTCGATTCTCGTGAATTCCTCAAACTTATGGCGCTCGAGTTCCGTTCCCGATATTACGGGATGGGTGCAATTAATCCGCGTCGCACGATGGGACTGCCTGGAAGTGTCTCTTCGACGCGGAGTTTAATAGCTTACACAGACAAGCGACGAAGACATTCTTCCATACAGAAATAGGTCGGGCCGGCAATGGTAATGGTGTGACATTTCCTAATGGAAAAATGTCGGGAAAGCTATAGATTCAGGGTCAGAACCGAGTATAAAAGCAGCTATCGCGGGATTAATTGGCAGTCTTACAATTAAGGCGATAGACAACGCTGAAGAATAAAGCAGCAACCATGAAATACTTGGTAAGCTTCTCGATTCTATTTTATTTGCATCAATAGTAACTTCACGGTATCGACATGTGTTGATTACTTTTTAAAATAATTCTTTAATCATTTTTCTATCAGGCTGTTCTGGTATCAATCGTGTCGGTTTGCTCAGCCGCGCCGAGTCTTGTCAGCCCACTCGTCGGTGCTGTGAGCGTAGCTGGTGCACATGTAGGACCAGCGGTCGTTGCTGGTCCCGCAGCTGGAGCAGTTAAAGTAGCTGGGCCAGTTGCTGGACCTGCAGTAGTCACTGGAGCCGTAGCCGGCCCGAGTGCCGTTGTTGGTTCGGTTGCTGGACCTACTGTCGTTTCTGAACCGGGACTTGGCGTTGTCGTTAGTAAGTGACCATCTTCTTAAATCAAGTATATTTCCTTTATATCACAGGAGATTTAGATAGGAATTGTGATAAATAAATTAATTTTCAGGTAATGCACTCGTTGCCCCTGCACTCGCTGGACCTGCAGTAGTGGCGGCAGCTCCAGCAGCCGCGGTTGTCGCTGGACCAGCAGCATCCACTGTCGTTGCTGGCCCCGTTACCAAAACTGCGGTAATCGGAGCTTCATCCTCCGCGGTTATCGCCGGAGGTCACGCCTGGTAGTCAAATAAAAACGAGCCTCATAGATATACAACGTACCTCGTACCTTACTCAAAACTATACAGACCACTTATAAATCATTCCTAACTGCGGCAAGATCACTGCCTACGTGTTCGGCTACGTATACGCTTATACAAATGTATCTGTTTAATTATATAAAATAAACTATATTACATCTCGAATTCTAGACGGGTATCTAATTTCCTACATCCGAAGCGAACTATTTCCCTTTGTGGTTGCAAAATAGTTTGCTAATCAAAAGCAAATTTCCGCACAAAGGCTTGCCTCTTGTAAAATTTGAGGTATTCGAAATACCTTTTTCCACGTGGTTAATCGCTTTAAATACCCTGAAAAGCCGCAGCAAATCCGGGAATTTGAATCGACGCGTCGGGCGATCGATACGTCAGCTGCGCAATGGCAATCCAGCCCTGGCTCCTACACAAAAAGGCACGTACGAATAATTTTGTAACTGCGCGCGCGATTCAGAACGCGCTTAGAGACAACTCTCGGCTAGATCTCCACCTGGCATCCCCATCATGAATATTTCAACGTACACCTCTGCCGTGCCACCGTTGGGATCACAGTAACGGGGAGGGAAAGGCAAAGCTTGCACCTGTGCACCATAGTTGGCTAATGCCGATGCAAAAAATCATCGAGGAACGTCAAAACGAATGCCCAGACCGGGATAACAATGCGTACCGCTCGATCCATGGAATTATGTAGTCATAATCGATTCACTGTCAAGTACGGCAATCGACAAGTCAGCCGACTGATCGGCCGCCCGCTATTTTTCCTCTCGTCGCGCTTATCGAGACACGGTAGCGTGGCTGTTGTCGCGGTTACGAGACTGGAACGGATTTTCTCTTCAAGGACCTGTAACGGTCGTCCGCGAGTATGCGATGGATTTATTGAGCTCGTGATGTCAAATATGATAAACAATGTCGCAACGTGAGATATACGCCGACTGACATTATCGTTCTGAAAAAAATAGAGGCTACGCATTCGAGTTACTTGCAGGTGGTGGGTGGAAACTAATGGAATAAAGGTGAAGAGAGAGGCAGAAGGTTTAATTAATGAATTGTTTTTTCTGTTGTAATTAGTACAGATCACGAGATCTGTACTAATAAAGTTCAACGAATAAAAGTAATTAGTAAATTTATACGTGTTCTCTTTTAGTTTATTCTCAATTAGTTTCGCCACCAGAGTAATTTTAACCCGATTTTAAAGCAGAATGCTACAAGGTTGTTTGATTAATTACAAAGAGGATAAGAGCTTGAAGTTAGCTTTTAATTGTTATGTTCGTAAATTATTTAATTCGTTATTTATTAATTCATTGTTATTATTCATCGAAATTAATGCAGGAAAATTTTCCTTCCTCAGAGTTAAATGTAGTAACACATAAAGAGTGGTAACGTGTCATTAAATGCAAATAAATCATCTGAAATTCAAGTTTGACACCACCAAGATCAATTTGAATATTTTTGTCAGATGGTCGGCGGATTACAAGTGTCCTTTCAGTCCTCTGTCAATCTTCGCTGCTAGAATTGAATTACGAACACGACTCAGTCGCATTAGGAACAGTGGACAGAGATCATAACAGGTTTCACGAGACTGTCGAATTAATTAGATACCTTTGTCCTTCAAATGCGACGACTTAACGGTATATTCTAGACCTAGTAACGCGACACAATGAGATGCATAGAACTATCCGGCGGCTTAGCGCAATATCGACCACGATGTCGTGTACTCGTGCGAGCCTACCAACATGAACAACTCGCTATTCGCGTTTAATTCTCCGTTCGCATGTTAGTACACACGTTTCATCGATCCAAGGCCTGTTTGTCCGGGTTCATTTGCTGTCACAGCTATCGTCTATGTTAATAACGTTAATTGTTCGGACCACCTAATTATGGTTTGTCACTGTTATCGTTGTTATATCAAGCGAAAAAAAAAATATGACGCGGGCTCGATCGTTTACAGCGATTACATTTGAAACGAACTAATTAGTTCAGGAAGACACGATATTGGCTGTGTAAGTTGATAGAACGCGATTAACACGCGACGATAATGAAATCGAAATTGGTTGATTTGAAGCGTTCATTCGGGTAAATCAGGGACAGTTGTAAATGTTTCGTGAAATCGTTTGACGTCGATTGCGAATTCTTTGTTTCTTTGTCACGAGTACGATACGATACAACGACAAATATACGATACTGTATAGTCTAGAAATTAGATTTATGGTTTATTTTTATTGGAAATGAAGAATAGACATATCAGATCTGTAGTCAGCTTGAGGTATTTTAAATAGCAGGGAACAATTTAAAAAATTCACTGTTCTATCGAAAGGTCAAGAAGAATTCAGACGACCGAACTGTTTCGACTGAAACGGAGTCCCCTCATCGATAAATCCGGTCCCGATGATGCATTTGCGACTATTTTCACTCGACCTACTCCCAATCTCAGAAATATTAATCGGAATCCCACGTCTCCACTAATAATCGCGTATCTTTCACGAAAGGAGTGACACGAGCGATATTGGCGTACAGAGAGACGATCGATGGAAGGGAACGAGATGTAGCGTCACGCAAACAGGGCCAGAAACTTCCCGATAATCGATAGCCTTTGACACAAAGAACGGGAAAACCATCGAAAGGATGACGTCTGCGAATCAAACGGAATATTCTTGAAAAGGAATGCGGCCTCGCCAACTCTCGTCACAAAGACTTTGACTTTTCGATATATTTTCGCCTAGCCTCAGATTGCGATTTTCGACGCGCCCCCTGGGAATCCTCTGTTACCCTGGAACCACGCGAAATTCGCCGCTGGTCGTGAATTCTAGTTTTTTAGTCGATTTCTAACCGAAAGGTCACGTAAACGGGCCAATCGCAAATAGAACGAGAAGTGGACGTCGATGGCCGAATTTCACTTCCGTCCGCTGGCAACTGCCATGTAATAGAATAATAAAATGGCATAGTAGGCCAATAGCGCGTCGTGCCATAGCTGGAAAATGCGACATCGTTCAGTGGCGAATTGTTCGACGGCTTTGCGACTCATTAACACTGGTTTAGACGTTGAAATTGTTATTGGTATAGAATCGACTGAATGTCGTGTTACGGAGAACATTCGCACGATAATATTGGCAGACGTGGTTAATACGATAACAAATATTAATGCACGAAGTTAGCATTGCCGTAACAACTCCTGCTTCTTCGATTATTCGAGAACTCTAAACGTGACCAACGTCGACTCGCCATCTCTTCCTGCTAACTTTCCACCTAAACAGCGGAAGCAACTTATACTGGGACGCGTTCTCTTCCTCCAAGTTTCCCCAATTATTCTATCAACGGAGAGAACTCTTCCCAAGTTTGGTGGAAGTGCAACGTTTCGTGGAAACGTGGCTCGCCATAAATTCAAACGGGGACGACGTAAAGGCTCGCAAGTCACCGCGATTTCCAACTTGACAAATCTGACACGCGCAATTACACCGTTCCAGGCCGGTGCCAGCCAACGCGGATTCAAAGGACGGATCACCCATGGTCATCACGAAAAAACTGCTCGGCACGGTACGGACGAAATAAAAGGGCGCACGCGAAACGGCCAACCACCCTCTCCGTTGTTTTATTCTCACGCCATCGACGCTCGTTTATTCTTTACCATGCGGATTCTTTGCGAACAATCGACTCGTTGTGCCCACGTTTCCCAAAATTTGTAGCTGGAAATTGATTTATCCCATTTCGTTTTCCCTTTTCCCTTAACATGTATTGAGTCTCGTATATTGTGCTGCTAGCTGTCGTTGATATCCTCGTGATGTACAGTACTGTGCAAAAGTCTTGCGAGTGCTTATTCTTATTGATGTTTAATAAATGCCTATTTCTACTAATAAAAATAAAAGTAACTTGTTCGATTATTCTGTATACATATGTATGCGCATTATAAAATCTAATTCAGGGGTCTGTTTATTGAAGCATTTCTGAAAAGGTTATGCATCAGGAAAGCCAGAAATGAAAAGCATAAATAATAAATGTAAATAACGTCATGTACAAATATTTGATTTCCTAAAAATATGATTAATTGCCATTATAAGCTCATCATCGTACTATGTGATATCTAATACTTTTGCAGAATCTCCCAAATCAATGTGTGCATCTACAGTAAGCAAGTAACTTAAAAACAGTACAGTAGACGTCAAAATAACTACATCGCGCGTCTTGAAAGTACAATGGGCTCGTTATTCCCCCATAGCTTTTTCAAGTTCGTTAGACAGCCGCTCAGCTTGTTGAAATTTCAACTCGCAACACATCGCGAATATAAACACGTCCCTTAATACCCGGAGCGTGTAAGGGATCCATTAAAATCGCTGGTTGTTCCCACGAAAAACATCGTTGCTATGATTATCCCCTGGTAAACCACGGATAATTCGGACAGGACAGAATTTCCCTGGCTTGGTCCCGGATTTTAACAATTACACCTGCGTGCGGCAGTTATTAACGTTTATCAAAGTGGCTGAAATACATGGCGAGAATTTCGTGGCGAAAATGAGCTTGGAACGAGGTGATCAGCGAATTTGCCACACCGTACGTTGCTGACCAACGCGAAAATTCTATTCCCCTCGCGACAAACCGTTATTGTGGTAACAGGCCGCGCGCACACGTTTCGAGGCTGAAACACGTCTCCGCGTGATAACAGCACTCGTCCGTGTGACGTTGGACCCGGAACTCCGCTATGTCGCCTACTCTAATCCCGGCTGTCTGTGACCGCGCCCTGTCTCGTTTGTTATTCCCACTTTCATGCGGGGTTGAAGGTTGCATCGACGCTATCCAGGATCATCGATCGCGTATATAAGGCGGCGTGTCAAGAGGGTTGAGCATCAGTCACCAGTCAGCTGAAGACAGATACAGCAATCAACATGAAATACTTGGTGAGATATATTCTTCTTCGAAGCTTCTCATTTGTATCGAAAGTTCAACTGGATCGATTTGATTATCTGTTCTTATCGCACTCTTTCTGTGTAATCTTACGATCAGACAGTAGCTACCTGTCTCGAAGTATCACAGAAACATCAAATCATAGCACTTTTTGTATCATTCTTTTTCTATGCAATCTTTTAATCGAACAATAGTTACCTGTCTTGAACTATTATAATAGCATTAGATAATTGCATGAGATTTTTTGCCACAATTTACATTTACCTCGATATCTGTTCAGATTGATCTTGATCTTTACGTAGATCTTGTCTAAATAATTTAAAGCCCTAAACAAGTTGGGTGAAACGCTGAAATCTAAACGATTTAAACAAGTTGAATGAAACTCTGAGACTTTACCTAAATAATCTATACCGAACTAAGGCTATGTACACTTAAATCTATATCAATCACATCTCAGGTCGTCCTTGTTGCCGCCCTGGCCGTCGCCTCAGCTAGCCCCGAGCGTGAACGTCGTTCCCTAGGCTGGGGACACAATGGAGCAGTGGTGTTGGGTGGTGTGTTACCTGGAGTGGCAGTAGCTGGACCAGTGGCTCCTTCGGCTGCGGTTATCGGACCTGTCGCTGCACCAGCAGCCGTGGTTGGGCCTGCTGCAGGTGCTGCCGCAGTAGTTGGGCCTGCTGCTGGCTCTGCCGCCGTTGTGGGACCGGCTGCCGGTAACCAATACGTTCTATCGCTTTGAACTGCTTCGACTAAACGTAGATCTTGTACATGAAGTTTGGTAATTATAGCAGATTAACCAGCGAAGTATGCTAATACTGGTTATCGAAACTTCGAAATCATTTCGGTTAATAATTCTGACTAATTCTGGAGATTAACGAAATTCAATATGGTAGTGAATGTTTTAAATACAACAGCGAAGTACAGTATATTACTGTTTCGTTATATTATATCAAACTTCATTGTAAAAGATTATACTAAAGTATGGATTTATTAGAGTAGCGAAAGAAATTGCACGAAAATAGAAATGTAAAATAAATTGTTTCTTTCGAAGGTTCCGCGGTGGTCGCTGGTCCCGCAGGAACCGTGGTGGCGCCAGGAGCCGGTCTACTATGGTAGAACGTCAACCGTAACCCTGGATTCTCCAAGACAACTCGAACGATCTCTCTCGTGAACCTGAAAGCGGCCACTCATCGATCTCCATCCGCGGGACTTCGATCCAAGCTCAGCGTTGTTCGATAACAGAACACATCTCCTGATATCGAGAACGATGAAACAACGACAACACTTTTTTTATTCACAAATTAAATCTGTTCGATATGAGTTAAACGAACAACGCGTTCGAGTTTCTACGAGGTTCTTTCGCGAATTTTTCTCCTTGTAACTAGCCATATTCTTGTTACGCTTTTGTACATTAATAAATGAAGCTCCATTGTACAGTCACTTGTTTCTGCAATACTTTCAATTTCAAGTATAATCCCAATAGCCGAACAGAGACAACGACTCGTTTAAGTGAAGTTTAATGCTATTTAACTAGCCATAAAAGTTATCCACCACTCGTCGTCCTCCGAGGACCAGTTGTTCCAGTTTCTAATTAGATTGTTAAACGCATTACCGCTGTTCGTCGCCTGTGGCCACTGCCAATGAAAGGACACGTGAAATAACGAATCCGGTGCAGCTTGGAGGGCCTACCAATGGCCAAGAAGCTGCAACATAGAAACTGCAATTTAAAGTACAACTACTTTCCTTGATTATGACTTGGCTTGTAAACTGCGTAAAAGCGACTGTAAATTGTAGACAAGGGAATTCTTCGAAGTAAATTTAATAAACGAGTACTTTAACGAGTACTATTATATTACTTAAGCCTGTGCTGTGTTCTTTGAATCATTTCCAAGCAAATCGAATCTTTCTATAATCATAAATAATATATAATAATGTAACAATAGGATATTTTCTATAATCTCTTATAAAAATTTTGAGAATTTTAATTCTACATTGCAAAATTTATTGAGAAGTTAAACGTCTATTCGTTCATTGACACGAGAGGAAAATTGAGACGCAAAAGTTTGAAGATTGCAATAGAGTTAATGATGAACAGTAACGCTTTAAAATTGAATGATACATGTCATATGTTACAATTAACCATAAATAATTGGCCACGTTTCGTCATTTACAAATGGAGATTACAGATTTTGGGACGAAAATGACCGAATCGAGCGTTATAGGAGATATGCCAACAGGCGTATATTGTATTACAACGGGGAAACATACTTAATTATCACAGTTCAATTACTTCTGGCATGAGATAATTATCAAATCGATTCTTTAGCTAAGCGACAGCACCAACTGTTGCATTAATGTCATACATTTATAATTAACTGATTAATCATACCATTTGAATGTTTAAACGATGAATACGTTATTAACGCGCAGCATATATAACTACGATAATTAATATATAAATCGAAAGACCGAATAATACCAGACATTTTGAATCGTTGGGAATTTTCTGGATAATACACATTTCAATTAAATTGTTTACGAGCGATTACACCGCCGGTATATTTCGATTATGCTCCTTTTCATTTGTCGTATTTTACTAGCCTCACAAATTACAGGGTTTAATGTTTTCGAAGAAGAATAACGCAGGCAGGTATTTTTGTGGTTTTTAAAATAAGTTTATTATCTGATAGAAAAATTTAAATTACAAAGGGGAAGGGGGAAATGTATAATTTTCCATGGCGCCGATTATAGGGGATCGATCGGAGTTGCGGCCGAAAAGGGGTGTCGGGTGTGACCAATCGCCAAATTCGAATTTTTCACGATGAGAAAAAATTCCCATCGTCGATGTTCACTGTAATACTTCAGGTCCAGTTACGCCGGGATATTAAATAGTGATTTACCATCCTTTCAATCCCCACGCAGGGGCGGCTAGGGCGGGGGCAGCTACAACTGCTGCTGAAAAAAAGAATAGGAAATTTACATTTAATTTGTACTGTTTCGTGCAACGTTGTAATTATTCATAGCAACACTACGGAGTAACCAAACTTCCATGAAAACGTATTTTCCAATGAATGCGTAAATCAAAATGTATTGACGGTATATGAATAAAAAAAAAGTAATCAAATCTATCGAAATGTTATTTGCCTAGAAAACCCTGGATATCGATCTATCCATTTTCCAAGAAATAATCAGTTGTGCATTTACCTCTATTATACGAGTCCATCGTATTGTCTATTGTACACGATATTCAAATTTTTCTTAATTGATAAAAAGCGAAGATACTTACGAGCCGCAAGCAGTTTAGCAGCGGGTGCAGCGATGGCAACGGGGGCAGCAGCGATTTTGGGAGCAGCAACCCATGCTGGGGCTGCGAGGGCTGGAGCCGCAAGGATTCCACGGCGTTCTCGTTCTGGTTCAGGGAAGGCCACAACGACGGCAACGATGGCGAAAAGGATCAACTTCAAACACAATTAAATCCTCTTGTTACCATGTTATACTTATACATGACACTGAATAAAAATCATTAATACCGTGAACCATCGTGATTACCAACGATTACCAACGATTACAGTTGGTATTTACAACCGTGTTTGCAAATCAATCTTACCAGGGATTTCATTTTGTTGGGTTTCTTGAGCTTCTTTCGAACTCGAAATAGCAAGCGACTGATGAAAATCCTAGCTTCGACTTTGTCTTTTATACTCTTATTTTCCAACCTATATCTACGCCGTGTACGTCATCCACCCCGTACGAACGCGTGTCAGTCGGTTTCATAGTGGCCAGGCTATCGCGGCTTGTCGCGAGCGGGCGTGGTCGGGGACTTGAATCCGTAAATCAAGACAGCGATCTAAAACGATGAACTCGTACAGCGCCAATGTTGCATCAGAAATCTCGATGGCGCGGGTTGCGCACGCAACGGCGCGCGAATGTTGCAGAAGTTTCGCGCCGAGAACGGGGCCACGGATAAATTTGCATATTTTACAGCAGCCACGTATAGATCTTTTTTTCTTTTTTTATTCCACGTGTTTCTTTTAGTTGTTCATATACTCGCCTCGTTACGTCTAACGATCGACCCCAAGGTTTCGGTCGAAAGAGGGAGAAAGAAAGATCAGCCGCGGTTGAATTTAGGGTTCGATTATAAGATGCAATCCGCGCGAGATGTTGCGAAACTGACTTTCGATTTTGCGTGAGACGGCCTTGAATACGCGGCGGTCAATGGACTAAAATGTTCGATCGCCGATATAGGAAAGCAGGAAATGCTGCCTTGAAAGTCTAGTCAAATGTTACAACATACAAAAGCAATTGACCGTATCCACGCGCCACCAATTCCATTTTTTCACGTGGCCTCTATTTTTCCTCCCCGAACGCTATTTATTCCACGTGCGCGCGCTACGCGATAATATAATTTTATTATCCGTTTGCGAAACAGATTGCAAGGACTGCTCTCGTGAGCTTTCATCTTCCAAGGTGCCGGATGAGAATACATCTGCATCTAAGATGTAAATCATCACATCGTGTTCTTGATTTTTTTTACTGACATACTACTTGGATAGGAGATAAATATAGAGTTAAGGATTCTTGGAAAGGATTCCTTCATCCTAGGAAAATCTTCAACGTTCGTAGACATCTAAATCTTTGCTTTCTGTGTAATGGATAGTGCATCTGTTCATTCTGTCTTCAGTGTTTAATGATAAAAGTACACTGTACACCGTAGAATTCCACTTATCTGATCCCATCGGTGGAACAAACACTTCGTATAATTGCGGACTCTATAATAGAAGTCCACTCATTCACTCCACTGCCTATAATTCCTCGCATAATAGCAGTTCGCGTTCAGATAAGTGGATTCAATCGACAAGTGTTCATTTAAACGGGCGCTAACTACAGTTTCGCTTCAATAAACGTAGCTGCATCGTAATCAAAGCTCACCGTCTCGCGCAAGAGAAGAATCAAAGTACAAAGGGGCAACTTTTACTTCTCACCGAGCAAGCAAATTGCAAAACATTCCAAAATCTGATTCGCATCTTAATGGTGGAAAGTGGTAGTCGGCAGGGAACTGGTCTGCAACAAGTCATAGCAATTGTGCGCTACGGGCACAGACCGTGCAGGCCAGCGTCTTTGTTCTGCTTTTCTGCGCACGGAATTCCAAAGAGTCTGTATCTTTGCGAGGGAAACAGGGCGCGGTGACCATTTTTCCTTACTCATCATCGGAGGTTATACGTAATGGACTATATAACGGTTCAAGCCGGTTCGAAATGGTTCAGTAGACAACGGTATACTGGCGGGAAAATTCCGCGGGATACAGAGATAATAAGAGAAAAGAAAAACGGATTTGTCGAACGGACCGAGCCATGAAGTTGCTGGTAAGCTGAGAAACTTTATCGTAGCTCATCGAGCAAGTCGAAGAAGAAATTGTTACGAAAATAGAGGGAATCCGTGCAGCAGTTCCTGATGAGAAAACTTTAATCTGTTAGCTCGTAATGCACTTTCGTGTCGTCAGTGAAATATGAACGGCTCCCCGTCTCTGACCAATGTTTCATTGATATATAGAGCGCCGCGGTGTTAGCTGACAGTCGGATAATTGAAACGTATGGCCACGTTCTATAACTTTGATTAAGATGGGTAATCCATTGATTCCGTTTAAATACGTCGCATAATTGTCGCGTTACAGTGATAATGGTCGGAATACGGAAATATATATCAATTTATTCTTCTAATTGAATTCTCTGCTATGAAAGATCCATCTTCAAACTTTTTTCTATCATTACGATTCCCTAGAATCTAATAATAGAACTGTATCGACGCGATATTTTTCAAAATGTTCACATCGTTACGAATTCTATCCAATCCTAGTTTCGTCGCAAGTCCAATCATCGATTTGTCGATCAGTTTCGATTGTTACTTAATGCCTATGATCAAGGGAGCGAATTCTTTCTTTGGGGAAGCGTTCGCGGCGTTAAAAAAATTTGGCCTAATGCTGTCCACGTAGATGCAACGATGGATGCAGCGATGACGTGTTCATGCGTGGCACGTCTGCCGGAAAACCGAGTTATGCAAATTCGCGATGCGTATGTGATTCTATCCGTGGCCACTGGATCGTGTATATGCGTGTCGGATATTGTTCTCGAATCAGCCGTCTCGTTAACACGACTCACGGCAGCAGATCATGTTTAAACTATGATCAATCTAGTTATCCTTAGTACAGTCGGCGCTTGTTAAATCCTCGAGAAGAAATAGCTGACATTCGTTAACAAAACATAGCTTCCATTTGGCACGAGATAACGCAGATTCGAATGGTAATGTCGAAAGTTCTCAACGTGGTTGTGAATAGCTGACGTTCGAGCGTTAGACTTGGAGAGAAACCGTGCATTTAGGACCTAAGTACATATACTCGACAGGATCGAGCTCGGCAAAGGTCAAAGTTCAAATACTGATTCGTTAAATCGAATGATAGATTCTCTCTGTCTCTCTCACTCTTTCTTTTCATGGTGTTGGGTAATACAGGAGGGTAAACGCTTGATTATCGTAATATTCACTGGAGTTGATGCGAAGGTGTTTTTAGGTTCGAGTTAATACCTGGTAGAGATATTTACGAGTAAGATTACAAGAAAGCATTTCAACTATTGTGTCGCCGCAACCCACGTGATAGTTTCTGACGCTCGTCTTAATAAATCACGCCTTATCCGTTTTCAGTTACGGTTTGTGGCATCGATTTTCTTAACGTCCGTTCGCGCAAGCAGCTGGCCTTATCATGAAATAGTGGGCGTCGGACAATCGTCGGGACCATTGCTCGTTGCACCAGTTTATGGAGTCGCACCTGCGGTGAGCCTGTTACCCGCGGAACCGGCCAAGAAAGCTCAAACCATAGTTGCTGGCCCCGTAACAAAAACTGTCGTCGAGGGATCGTCTTCCGGACCAGTGACCATCGTGTCTCCAGGAACTCCCGCAACCAGCTCTCCTCCTCCAACGACGCTAAGTAATTTATCATTTGGGATAAAAGTTAACGCACGATTGTTCTTCGGGGTTTAGAAAGTTTAAAGAAGCAACAAAATAACCGGGGTTGTTTCGAAGGATTTTGAATTCCATGTGAATATTTATGGCGCCATCAACCGAAGGCTATATTTAAAACTATTCGACTTACATAAACAAACAGTATCGGCTCTTACTATTAACATGAACATTTTACGAGGTACATAAAGCCAAGAATTTATCTGTACCACGTTCCTTCAGCGAATTGCAAATTTAATACACCAATAAATTTGAACGTATTCAGGAGAACATACTGGACGATTACGAGAAAAACAGATAAAAGTTGCTATCGTTATGAAAAGTTGCTAAAGTTATTATTTTGTATTTCTTTTCACTTTCTTTTCTTTTCTTTTTAGAGCCAGCTATTGCCTCAGCTGTGCCAGAAGATACAGTCCTCGTTAAAGGAGCTTCGGCTGGCGCGGTGACGCTAGTAGCGCCATCCGACAATTCCGTCGCTATCGCAGACACCAATAATGCAGCGTCAGCCGAAGCAGAAACAAAGAAAGGTGCCGTTGCAGCGTCAGCGAAGGCGGTTGTTGCAATCGAAAGCGCAGAAGAATCATCGACCACGAAAGCATCGACGAACGTCACGGCCACGGCAATTAGAGAAACAATAGGCATAGCGTCAGCGAACGCCGTAATAGGTCCCTCCACCGGGCCTATAATCATCGCTGGTCCAACAGTTCCACCGGTACCGGTACCGGCTGGCGTTGAAGCTTCCACACCTGAAGCAGTGACTGCTGCTAGTGTTGCTGCTTCGGCAACCGCTAAATCTGCCAGCGTGTCTTCCAGTGCGGTCGCCAATGTGTCGGTTTCAAGCAACATAAGTGCCGAACAAACCAGTGATGTATCTGGTTTAGCGTCAGGTAAGATTTATCTTTAAATCCTTAAACAAATGCATCTATACGTCTATATGTACGTAACAATTAAAAAGAGAAAATTCTCAGTCTTGATACATATATTATATATAGTAATCGATACATATATTTATCTATAAGGACAAAAGATATTTGTTGAAAAAGAAGGAGCAAAAGATCGATAAAACGATATCAGACATTTCATACGATAGAGAATAATATTTAGGGGCGCGTTATGTTGAACGAACTTTGTCACCTATCCTGTTCCACGATACAAAATGAGAAAGATACTAGCTGCTAGAGATCGTTTTGTGATAGGAATCTGCCTTCGAATTGATTAAAGCTTCGAGCTGTAAACAACCCACTAAATCAACCTCATCTAGAACCTGGAAGATCAACAGTAATTATGTTACTGGGACCGTGTGACATCGATACTATTTACATATGCTCTATTCCAGTGTAACGAAATTTATTTGCAGATGCTACAGAGCCAACAAGGATCGAGGGTTCAGCATCGAGCTCGAGCACGGTGACGAGTACTTCCGGAAGTTCGACGGCCTTCGCATCAGCGAGAATTAATTTGATTTCACCTCTAGGTACGATCGCACTCGGCGAGACTCCCTTAAGTAACGTTGTCGTATCAACAGGAACAGCACCGTCCGCGATAGTTTCCGGTCCCTCGGGGTCCGTCTCTACCGGTAGCGCATCCCCGTTGCTGCTTAAGGTTCCTCTGTACCATTTGTAGATCAAACTGCTTATTCCCTTGTACGTCCGTTTCTTCACTCGTCGCTTGTTGTTCCTGTAAAAGAAAAATCGAATCGCTTGTGAGAAACCGGTCGATGCCATGCGGCCATAGAGGCAGTTGATTGGCGAATCGGGCCTTTCTAAGGTGGGTTTTACACGAGCTAACGTGACTAGACAAGCGCATTCGTTGACATTGCGTTGGCGATCGCACCGACACGAGACAAGGAAGGGAAAAGTTGTGCAAGGACAACCACTGGGACCAACGCTGCAAGCGGTTGGCATTGATGACCGCTGCGTTATTTGCCTGTGTACAATCATTGAATACAATAGCTACCACTTTTCTATATCTGTTTGAGTACCTCGATTTTTGTATTTAATAAAACCGTGCATAAGTAAGGAGCCGGTTCTATCTGTTTTCCTTCCT
This sequence comes from Bombus pyrosoma, assembly GCF_014825855.1. Classification (NCBI taxonomy): domain Eukaryota; kingdom Metazoa; phylum Arthropoda; class Insecta; order Hymenoptera; family Apidae; genus Bombus; species Bombus pyrosoma. The sequence goes on along the minus strand of NC_057773.1, from coordinate 10,188,433 downwards.
GACTGTTTTCCACCCCGCTAACTTGTTCTTTTCGCAACGATACTCGATAACATAATAGAAACGGGGACACGTTGATGCAACTTTAAATTGCAATTGCAATTTCTACCAGATTTGTTGAATTGTTTATAAACCAGTTTCGTTGAATTGACTGATATATATGGAAAACCTCCTGGAACCTTATTAGCATTGAAACGAGACACAGTTAGGGCTCTGTTAGTAAAATTTGGAATAAATCCGAAAATCTGTATACATGAAACTTTTATACAAGTATTTTTATAATTTCTGCGAAGTATATGTTTGGAATAAATATCTTGTAATTTCTATTTTCGTCTTCAGGTTTGTTCCGAACTTCAGCGATATAATCGCGTCTCTTTAAGATTCTAATTAAATTTTAAAGTGTTTTGCACAACGTTTGTTGTGACAACAACAATGTGAGACGTTTTTTTGTAGTAGTAATTGCAGATAGTTCCATGAATCATTGCACGCACGGCGTACTTTCGAGCTTTGGCACAATCTATTTCGTGTTATCCTAAGCATGTTATCCTATAATTACGACGTCGATGAATTTCTGTATTGTTACAAACAACAGCGCAGCGATTTAACGAAGTTATATTTATCATGTTTATCTAGTTAGCCGACTTGCGATTGGAGCGATCTGGCGTATGGCGCAACCTGTAGTTTGGGTTAAATCATGGCAAACAAGCCGAACCTAAACTGTACGATTAAGCTTGAAACTCAATTATTACCAGGCGGCTTTCACTAGGCAAACGAACTTTGTGGAAACAAGTCACTATAAACTTTTGCTCTATGTTAGATTGCAAACGTTCGCATATCTGTTCTACGTTTCAAACTCTTTTCGATCATTCTACATTTCTTTGTGTCCACAAGATGAAAGTAATCATTCGAAAACAATTTCCCTCTTGAATGCAATTATAACTCGTTATTAAATATGTTAATAGATAGAATTTTAAAAAGTTATAATATGTATTCTTTACTGTCCGTGAACTTATTAATATTCTATACACTTAATAATTAACAACTTGCATTTAAATCATCGCCGTGTTTTACATAGTTTATTTCAAGTGTAAACAATTCAAAGAACTATTTATATTTATTTTATTCACGTTTATACCATCTGATATGTAATATCATTTACCGAGTTACTAGTTGCCAAAGGAGTGTTGGATTGTATCAAAATTGGTGGTGACATTGTAGTAGTTTTCGGTTTGTACGTCTGTTGAATGTTTAACCCCTCTGCGATTTTACTAGATGTTGACCGTAATTGCGGTAAAATTACATCTTTGAATGCCGATAGAACTTTGTTGATTGAAACGTTTTCAGTAACAGATTCGGTCACCTGAAAAATAAATACGAGTACTTTAATTATATTTCACTTAATATTGATATTTTGCTGCTGTTTCCTTTTTTCATATTGCCGTTAAGAGACGCATGAGTAACGATCAAAGATGAATTATATATTTTATCGCTGAGAATCGTGTCATGGACATTGGAGTGACGTAAATTAAAAACAAGTTAACTCGTTTAAATTGCAAAGTTTCTCGTGCGCTCACGATACGTTCAGCGTTCCTTGTATGAACATTATGCCTCATTTATTTAAGTTTAAACCTTTGATGCTTCATTCTCGATCGTCAAAATCGTTTATTTTTTCCTCTCTCTTTCTCTCTAAAAGCAAGCGACACGCATTGCGATTCAGGCAACTTGGAAATACGAATTTTACATACCTGCAGTAAAACGACAAGCAATAAATATGAAAAGGTGAATTTTCTTCCGTTCATGGCGTATATTGCGGAGAAATTCTTTTGATTCTATTAAGCGACCAACACGACAGCGAGTGAATTGAAACGTCTTGAGCTGCTATTCTCAGAGGTTCCACTTATATATTTAATTAACTCGTAAATATTTTCGCGTAAATGCATAACTTTTATCTCTGTACGTGGATAACGATAACGCGATCAGCACGATGCATTATTCTCACGATTTTTATTAATTTATTAAAGTAAATAGAAACAAGCATAATTTGATTATAGTTGAACAACACGATTGTTGAACGCCTGCATACTCCTGAAATGAAACTTCCGTAAGATTACGAGAAACTCTGAATAAGAGAAAGATAAAGGACGGCTTTACGAGTGGATATTGTCACGTGCTGACAGTGTGCTTTCGTAACATTTAAGATTGTCGATGAGAAAGGACACGTGTTCGTATTTTTCGAGAATAAGCAACCGACCGTAATTCAATCGAACGAATAAAAATGATAGGCTCGTCGAATCGCGGTAAAATGGTCGCGATGTTGGAATATTTTTTAATCGACGCGTCATGCTGGTCTATTGATTTTATGGAATCGAACGAGCCGTAAACAATGTTAACTGGCGTATCGTTTTATCGTGGAACAACAACTTTTTACAGAAAGGTCGGAACACGCTGTCAGGTACAGTTGCGACAAAAAATCGCTACGCGACGTCGTTTCGTCTTTATCGTTTTAAGTGCACGATATAACGTAATTTGTCTACCATTCTTTTCCTCTCGATCTTATTTAACTTCTCGTTTGGATGTTATGTAGAAAATTCGATCGCTGGAACTGATATTTGACGGAAAATCGTATGAGGTCGGCTGCCATTAAACATACTTTGCCCGATTGATTCGTTTTTCACCGTCGAGAAATATAAATGGCGCTCTAATGAATCGCGTGAAAGCACTCCCAACGAGAATCCGATTATCCTGGCCCCGGGGTGAAATTCTATGGAACCCGACGAAATCATGATTCGCTGCAATTTTGCCCCCATCGTGCCCATTAAATGAATGTTACACCTAGGATCGTGCCAGTTAAGTGAACAATACCTGATTCAACGAACGACATAAACATCCCTAGCAGAATGGCGTCGTTTAATGAAACGCCGCTGAAAACGTGACAAAAGAGACTCTTTGCAGCGGAGTATTTTGCGTGGAAGTTGAGTCCTTCTCTCCTTTCACACATAAATCACGCACGGGCCGTGTTTCGCATTCATCGATAATGAGTTACTATTTACAAAAGAAATTGAAGCTTTAATTATGATCGCGAACAAAGAGCTGGACAATATTTTCAGCTTATTGAGAAGCTATTATTCGGTGAAACGCCGACTATGACGTGGGATTGAAATGGTAACGTCTCTCGAAAACGTTTATCGGGCCGAGGGGGAGGGGAGCGACAATGATGCTGCACGACGGAAATTAATTCGACACTGGCAGCCGACACTCATCCCGTTCTTCGTCCGATTGGTGTGTTGCAGCTCGTGTAAATACGGCAGAGCGCGCCGCCGAACGAGGACAACAATGAATCCCAATAAACGGGGCAATTTTACGGTAACACGGAGAAAAACAGAGAGAGGCAATGCAGTCGCGTTGGTAATTCTCGTAATGGCGTAACGCGCTCCGAGGGAGGTTGAATTCACTTTGCGCTAATGCGCTATCTACGACAATGTACGTCCTAGAATTCTCGAAAATGATATCATGGCCGAAATGACAATTTTATCGCACGATGAAATCAACCAGCTTGCGAATAATAACGCATTTTTATAATTTTCGTGGTACACTCCGATATACCAGTCGGATTCAGTCCCTGATGCATATGAACAATTAAAATTCCAGGTTTGATATTTAACGGGACAACAAGCGATATTAATGGACGAAGTTTTCGAAATGGACGAGCAGAATAAATTTGGAAGCGGAAAGGAAGACTTTGATGGATGCGAATTTCTGAGGTGAATTTGAAGGAGAAACGTGATTTTCGCCTGACAAGGTGGGCCGCGGTGAATGCGCTGAATTTGTAAGTCTCTCTCTCGCGGTTAGATAATAAATCGCTGTCGAATTGGCTACGAGAAATGCCTTTAAATATCATTGTTCTCCGCGAAAAGGGAAGCTGAACTATTCTTCGCGGCTGACAGCACCGCCGCGCTCATATCCTAGAGAACTTGTTGAAAAAGATCAACGTCGATGCTGTCAAATATCTGAAACGAATGGACGTAACGACGGGACAGCTCGGAATTGTTCAAGACGTGAAAGTTCTTCGACGCAATTAACATTGACACCTTGGCCGACCACGCACGCGAAACTCCACCCACCCTCTGACTCGTGCTCGTGCGACTCGTTAACGAATTCTTTTCTCTCGTTATCATGAGACACTATCGACTCAGGTCACGGACGGGAGTCACGAACATTATCTTCATTGGCCACGGGGAGGTTCGACATCAAAGGTCGTTACGGTAGATTGCATGGAATGTCGTCGTTGTCTTGGAAAAGATTGCCTTTAAAACGAACAGAAGACGAAAGACAGGGAAGAAAGGAAATGATAAAAGAAGACAGATATCAGGTATGCGTGACGTGTGTTTGTTAGCTCGTAGAAATACAGTTAGAGTCCGAGAACGAGCGAAATTTGTCAAAAGTAGTTACTTTCGAGCAAGAAACTCAGTCGTTGCGTGATATTTCGACGTCTCGATCGGAAAACAGAAGCTTTCGACGTGGTAGCGATACGTAACGCGACCAGGCCAGTCAGAAACACAGATTCATGGGAAGTTCGTGACTCTGCCAGCATCGCGGATAACGCGTCGACTTTACGGTCGGAATCTGATAACAATAGAAGTTCGTGAGTAGGATGTCAGCGGAAATGGGGTGTACATGCGTTCAACCAGATTTTCGTACGCCGTACGACGCGTTGCAACATGCAAGACGCGATCAATCTTGTTAATTGAACTTTCTTCGTTTCGGTGTCGTTGAGTCCTTTAAGTCGGCGAGTTTCGCGATTTCTTTGAAATCGGGACGAATTGATGTAAACTTTCAGTACGAGGAAATGTTCGTTACTCGAGTAATGAATGGTAGATGAGCGAGACAAATCGAATCTCGTGCGAGTGAAAGTATGACAGATCCTATCTGCTATATAGCATTCCTCCCTTTCTTCGTTTTACGAGTCCTCAGCGTCGTTTTCAGCACTTCTTATCGATCTTCAGCGATTCCAACCATCGGTTTCCCATTCATTCTCGTTACGATCGTCTCTACCCTTTCTTTACTCGTTTAATTTGACTTTCAAATAGCACGGCAACCGTCGAATCCCACCTCCATTAAATAAACGTTAACTTCTGATTTTATATCACTTCCTTCCTCGTCGAAGAATCGATCGATCAAAGTCCGCAATAGTTCAATTAAAAAGAAACGAAACAGGAAGTATCTTTAATTCTTACTCTTCCACATCTCGATCTTGTATAATTTTTTAAATCTCAAGTTATATCGAAATTCTTTACTGCTTGAGGAATTATTTTTAAATAAATCGACCTTGAAGTTGATTGATTAGTTACTTTTTCATCGGTATAATATTTCCAAGGGCAGAGTACTTTGCTATTACACAGTAGCGAGCGCATTTGTGTCGAGCTTAACTGGCGGCTTATCGTTTGGCACACGGCAGACATCGTTGCCGCCCATGATTGTTCCGGTCGGCAAGCTCGTCGCGAGCACCGACTACGGAAGCACGAGTAATCTAAACCATACTGAAGATAACGGAAAAACAATACCAGGGCGACACCCTTGCCACCGTCCGGCCGATAAATTTTCAGCCAGCATACCGGAAGGGTTATAGGCGGACGGCGTACTCGAACCCCGATAAGGGACAGACGTTTAATCAAGGGCACCAAGCCAAATTAACCAGCACCGATGCCGCCCCGCTTCGCCGATCACCGCCTTTATTAGTGCCCTGACCAATAACGCCTACGCAAATCTTGATAAATGACGATAAATCATAAATTCTTTTTACGAAATTATCGACAAGGAACGTATTGTATTATTTAGTATTATTTAGTTTCGTAATCAAAGATTTGTTTAATTTATTAAATAATACGTATATTGAAATGATATACTACAGGTAATTTACATATTTTGTATTTTTGTACAAGTTTCTTTGAATTTCCCATAAATATCCACGAAATGATTCATATTTCTATGTAAAGAAAGGAGAGAAAATCAGTTTGAACTACCATAATTTCGTATTTTTTGTCATAAATGTTCCTTCTCTTCTACGATAAAGACTGTCAAACTGTGAGAGTAATTACGATATCACATTCTAATGTGTATGTTTACCTATATCTTGCGCGATTGTAATTTGCCTTGCACTTCACTTAACTTACATGAGATTGTATAAATCGTAACTTAAAAATGGTACGTACTCTTTTGTAGTTTAACTCATGTAATATCCGGCAGCAAATGGCCCATGCCCGTTAAATAAATAAATAAATAAATAAATTCGGTTTTATTTATAACAGACGGTTTTTCAGGAGCATTGGTTTCATTAAAGGATTTTTCGTTACCGTTATTGTATTGTAAAGTCGCTTTTCCTATCAATACCGGTACACGAAAGAATCATATTTTGGTTCGATGTATACGTGATGATAGTAACATTTTTTAATTTACAGTAAAAGCAGTGGAGAGAAAATCCGAATCGAGTGATCAGTATTTGCCCGAGAAAAACCGTGTAACTTCTACAATATACGAGATCAAGTGTGAGAATGTGGGCGTTTCCAGAAGACCAAGATACTTTGAAGGAATTATGCGAATTAAATAAAACACCAGGAAAATTTTAGTGCGAACATAGTGCAAAAGAGATATGGACGAATAATTCGCGCGTCTGTTTGCCCGATTGATCGATGTTTTCAGGGATGTCGGCTTCAGCTTGTTACCCTCAACGCAACTAACGATACGATGACGCGTTTGAAAAAGCGCCGGAAATGGACAATTTAAAAAGAGAGAATTTGGAGAAATTCGTTGAAAGATTGAAATGCGTGCGAATGAAACGTTTAATGCATGCACGCAACGTACCAGTTGATTCAAGAGTTTCGACAGATTATTATTTGGAACTGCGTAAATATTCTAACAAGATTATCGCAACGTACCTATAGCAAAACGTTCAGAGTTTCTCTGATCCGTTTCCAAAACTTTCACGCAGTGTTATATACGTTGTGTAGTATGCGTTTTATGAATATGACCATTATTAAAAGCTGACTCCCTCCCATCGAGCCCGGGCAATTACGCGTAATTGCGGGCCGGTAATTAGTAATTCCGTTTCGTGGGTCGCATCTGTTTAGCCATTGCGAGCTGAAGAACGGTCATCGTGTTAGCGCGTCGATCGTGGAAATGGTATTTAATGGACGAACGGTTTCGTCCTGAAGCCGGTTATAAATTATATCGGCCATATTATGGTATATTCGTCTCATAACACGATATGTTGTACGCGATGGCAATTTGTTCCCCATTATGCCTGGCCTGCAGTGCTTTCTATTACACAAATAACGCAGAATTGTACTTCGTCGTGTTAATCAGTTACCGTGCAAACCTCTCAGCGAACTTGTCATATTACAATGTATAAAACCAGTCGGCTGGTTAATTAATCGCACGAAAGAAACGGTGGAACGTCGATAAAGGAAGCGATAAATTTATGAGAATAAACGTTCACTTTCTAATTTCTGATTCTAGAAAATGTATTCTTTAGTGGTGATGAAATTCTTTCAGGATTGTAGCCGGAGAGCACCAGGAATTTCCTGCGGATATTCTACGGAATCCGGGCAAGAACGGAAGTCGAATACGGAAGTGACCGCTTTAAATAAGCCTGCAGTTTGCTTTCGCTTTGAAGCAGTGAGATAACCGTGTCTCGTGCCAACAACTCTCCTACCGCAATGTCATCTTCTCGTCATCTCACTTTCTTACTTCAGTTTCTTCCTCAGTTTCTTTGCTCGACCTCCGTTTTAGAATCTTCGATCTCGTCTTAAAATGATCCGACTCTACTAGGTATACTTGCTTGATTTGAAAAAAAAAACAATTTCTAAAGTAACGAAATTGTAATAAACTTCCATCATAAAAAAGACAAAATATCGACATTTGTATAGAAGTTTATAGCGAGATACAGCTACAGAACCGGAAGTGATCGTTGAGGATGGGAATTCAACGTGTAGAACAATATTTATGTGTATGGAAAGCGAATTTTAACGCTATGAAATTCCGTACCTTGTTTCTATAGGTCGTATAGATAAACAAGAAAAAATGGAATTCCATGTGCCGATATGGCTGTAAAAGAATCGGTGAAAGTCGCGGAGGAAGCATTTGCCGAGTTCGAGCGCGTCGCCATCCTCCGGATATACAAGCAACTATCTCGTTCACTTGGGATTGTAGCTAACAGTTCGAAAGCACGATTCCTACGTTTTATCAACGGGTTTGTGTCCCGGCTAAACCGTAGTCCTGATCTACATGGAAATATAAATGTCATGCGACCTGTTGCGTCCAGTGCTTGCCCTGTTTGCACACCGTCGGTGTTACACAACCAGGCAAAGTTAGGGGTGCAGTTACCCCACGAAGAACTTTGGCGACATCCTGAAAATCTCACCTCTAACGATCGCTGCCTGAGTCATCGAATATGTCCAAAACGGTACGTAATTCTCTTCTCTATAAAACTTTCGAATAATCGGCATGAATGTCTTTAAGAATTTTAATATTTCTGTTCTTCTAATTAGCTTCCTTTCACGCTTCTCTTCTAATTAGACTTTTAAATGTGAAAGTCATTCGTTATTTCTGATCCAGTTTGCATTTTGTTTTTATAGAATGTTGTTATCTTCTTTAAATTTCTAATAATAGTGGAGTAAAAGTTGTTATAAGATAGAGGCAAATATCCAAATATTTATTACAGGTAATCAGACGTCTTATATATAGATCGTACGAAGATATGCAGGTTGCTGAAATCTGCTTTTAGTTTACGACACGTGTCTTTTATTCCCGCATGTGTTCAGAAAGATGGATGGTAAAAAAGGTAATAACTAGTAGACTTTCGTATAAGCTTCTCGCGTGTATTTTCTCATAAAATCTTTACGTCCCTGAACCATCTCTTTTTTAACCTTCCCTTTGATCTTAAAAAAAGAAAATCGGCGTGTAATAATTTTTCCATTTATAAGCACGACCATTTTGTATCGATAATACAAACTAATTTTCTCGTCTAAAATTCCATATCCGATCGACAAAATCGAATATATGGGGATATGTCATCAGCACGTCTCAAAAGATTGTGTGGTATGGCGATTCCAAATCGATGTGTGTTTACTTTCAAAAAAGGTCACGCCGATGCGCGCAGTGAGGACGTACCGAGCGACTCATAGGGAGTTTGTGTTTTTAATTTTTGTTTTATTTTATTACGACGTAGGGCATAGATGAACGTACATCGAATTGATGTACTCCACTGTGGTGTCAGTGGAGACGTTGATCGATTTCGTGGAGCCTTGTCGACCAGCATAAAGGGGCACATACATTAATGCAAGGAGTTCTGAGATTCGAATTGCATCAACTTTGCGGAGAAAGACCAGAAAGTTTTAAAGACGGATATAAAATTCTGTTTGTCTGGTCCTAATTAATCTGAGCGACTGCTAGGTTTCTTCAAAACTCTCATAAACTTCTGCAACCACTTTCGCCTTATAAATGTTTAGCGTAAATAATGGGAAATTATTATGAAATTTTCATCTAGTCAGAGATAAGATTATTTACAGATGCCAGACTCTGAATTTCGTTAAATATTTAACAAGCCGAATTATACGCAGCACAGCAAAAAGTTAATTTAAATTTGCGGTGCAAAAAGATAGGAAGAATTTTGTATAACGGTACCCAATGGTAAAAGTTGTAAGTCATGCCAATTTCATTTCTGCTTACTGTCGAATACCGCTCGCCACTCCGAAAAATGAATTTTACTTTAACGTTACTTGAAAAGTCGTTACAGTTTCCTGTGACCAAGTTGTGGCGGAACAAGGAAGTAAGGAAGAGAAGTTGTTAACTTTGTTCTGCAGTTGAAACCAATAATTCTTTACATGGTGTGCAAGCTGTATGACACTTCGATCTAATATTCATAGAATATCATCGCGTATTTAATTATTAATATTTTAAAAATAAAATAATGAAATGAAATTCTAAACAGGGAAAAAATAAATCAGAACTCATTTCTGTCTTTTTTCAAGCTAATAAAAAAACCATATTTATACCGTTCCAAAAACTTCAAATATTTATATTGAAATATCCACTAAATAACGTAATATCGTTCTAATTTTTAAATATTAAAATTTAGAAATTCGTATAAAAACATTATATTGTTTTAAATTTCAGATATTTAAATTGAAAAAATCGTCGAAAATCGTTATTTTATTTAAGATTTCGAACATTTAAATTGAAATATTTATCGAAAATTGTCATTTCTTATTACATAATTCTCAGTATTATTAAGTTCCTAAATCCTTTATTAGGTTGCTATTTACTTATGAAAATTGTTTAAGAAGTTGTTAAGAAGTTTGTTTCAATAAACAAAACTACAAAATATTATAGGCAGTATGATACAAGAAAATGTTCAAGGAAAGAATGTATGGACGATCTGCTCTTGGTGTCTTCAGATCCCGTAATAAGTAGCTTAAGGATCTAAAATGTGAAAGTACTGGGCAGCTCACAGAAGAAGCGTTAGCTTTGTTAAAAACTGTAGATATAAGCAAATATACATACGAGTAGCTGCCTCAGTGATAATAACGATAACATTTTTCGATAAATGTTATTCATTTTCTGTATTTATTTTTATATTGATGTATATTATCAGCTTTTTACTTATATAATCCAGTTTTTGTTTTAAATATTTCGAATTTGTACAGTTTGTACTTTCAAAAATGTAAACAATCTAATTTATCTTTAATAATTTATACAATCGTAAATTGAAACATAGTTTTTCGCGGCTAGACCACTGTATCAAAACACAATGGTTAAAAAGCGTTATAACGCGTTGAATTTCAAAGATTTTAATTAAAAGTCCATTAAAGGAAGACAGAAAATGTTGCGTCTGACTGGTACTTTAGCGGTATCCTTATAGGACAGACGGAGCACGTGGGAAGGCGCATGTGTAACAGAGGCAGGAGCACGTGGCCGGCTCGAAACGCGGATCGGTTGATTTCGGGTAGTTTCGTGAGTCGACGGCCGAAGGACCAGTGGCAGTCGCGCGCCGGCCGCTGCCTCGATAGGGTGTTTGTGTTTACGTCGTCGCGATGAAAATTCGACCGCCATAGAGGTTATGTTTACGCGTGCCGCGGGAACGAAACCGACCACGCATGCCCTTCTGCGTCCACCTTTTCGAAAATCCTCCACCGATCGTCACGTGTCCATCGATAAATCCATCGATTACCCACGACACCGCGTCCCTCGGCCTACGCAGCAGCTTTGCAACACTTGACACACGCAATACAGCTTCGTGAGTACATTTAACTGTTCCCTACTACGTTTTAGATCGTTTAAAACTGTGTAACTGTTCGAATAAACGCAAACTTGTGAAAAGTAAAAAGCACATAGTGTGTCAGTGTCGATCCTGAGTGACCGTTAGAAACCGAAATTAAATATGGCGACAGAATCGACCAATTAAATATAACAGTCGAACGTGCGAATTATTTACGCGGTATTGCTATTCGCAGTATTAAATATCTGGGTCGGAATATGTTCGAACATCCAATATAATGCCCTGAGTCGAGTTCTTAAATAAGACGAAGCCAATAATATCTAACCTGTTTCTCACACTTAAATTCGTTTCGATCTCCATGCTTCTTTTAGTAGCAACCTGCATATATGAGTGTTAGATATTCTTATTTCGAACATCGGAATATTCGTGTAATTTATATTTAACACTCTTCGACCTGAAAATTGAAATTCAGGACTGAATTTTTCTTCCAAACACGTGTGATTCAATATTATTAAAGGTAGAGGTTAAAGTATATACACTTTAATAATCATCGAAATGCGAATCTCTCGAAATGTACGAACGAGAAATAGCGTAACACGCGTAGAATCTCGTAACATATCTGGCCCAATTTCTTGGTAAAACGAACGTGTCCACACTTGATTTGTTCGTCGGTAAATATCGGAGAACCGTGGCTCACATGACGTGAACTATCCTGACACTGTATTTTTTCACGCTGTCTGTATTCGTTCGCGATATTTTTTCCACGTGACTTGCCGCGCGTTCGGCGAAACAAGGTTTATTTTGACGCGTGATAGGTTGGTCGGTTATCCCAGCCAACCCTGTGCCAACTGACATCGGTCGTGGTTGAAGTTCGGAGTGAATACACGTCGGAACAATGGCACGAGCTTTAATGTCGTTCGACCGCTTATACCCGGCTAGAGGGTCGCGACGAAGGGTATGGGCCGAAGTAAATTACAGCAGCAGGACGTATTTTAGACTTGAACCACCAATAACAATTTTACAATTGACTATTCGTCGCGCTTTCCTGCACGGCAGATGCATTGACGCATAATTCGCGAATAAATTACGCCTGGCGAACCGGTACAAATGACGCCTGCCAAGCAACCCGCACGTAGTTTACTCCATGTAATTTATTTGAAGCAGCCAGCGCTGTTGATTTATTGCTACATTTATTACGTTTGGAATTTTCGCCATTTGTATCAGGTACTCGTAGTTGCTGATTGCTTGATAATTAGTTACGCGTTTCATTGAGATGCTTTTGAAAAGACAACAAAAGAGCTTTTAATTTTTTTAAATGAAGTGATTTAGAAATTTATCAAAAAATAATTTTAGATACAAGAGATATTTCATTCACATTGTTTTCACTATTCGTTAGCCTGTTGATCATTTTTCTTTCTTTTTTCTCTACGTGGATCAAAACGGAAACGTACTCTACCAGCTGCCGACAGTCCGTAGAACTGCCAGTCGAATTAAATTCGATCCACGAATCGCGTTTCCCCGTAATCAGTGCGACGTCAAATTTTTAAACGAAGGTTACAAGAAAACACGAAGGGAACATGGCGGGCTTCTTTATTAAATTTCGCGACGCGGCGAAACGTTGCCAGCCTTTTCCTGTCTAAATTTATTAAACTATATTTTTATTCCAAGTCACGAAATCGAAGTAACGTTGAGACAGAATAATGATAAAACTAGACTCGAAATATTAGCCTCGTAATTTTCCACGAGTTCTAGATTTATGACTGCAGAGGTGCACTCCGCCAAAATAAAAAAAGAATAGAGAGAGAGAGCGAGAGAGAAAGAGAGAGAGAGAGAGAGGGAGAGGACTGAAGAGAACAACAAGCAGCAAATATAAATTTTGAACGTCGAGCACAGACCGGATTTGATATTCAGTCAGGTGACGTATTTAAATATTTTACCCGCTTATTTCGTACGACTCGCTGCCTAATTCCACGAATCTTTCAATGGCACGTGACTAGATAACACGATCGATAAAAAAAAGGACAATGCTCGCAATCGATGAAGCTATTGTAAGAGCTGACGTAACCATCTACTGTCGAACCTTTTGTGGAATCGCCCGCATAAGCGAAAATCAGTTCTCGTCGATCGTCATGCGAAATATTGCAAAATTCCTGGCCCTTTGATGCGAGTATAGCTTGCTTCACAATTGATTCGCGTAACATTGCATTTTGTAATGAGAATTTTTCTTCATCCATTTCCGATTGAAGATTGGCAATTTTTTAATTTAAAAAATAAACTATAATTGTGTGTCTTGTAATTTCTGTATATATTTTCGGATCAGTTTCAAGTTTGACCGATATAATCTCAATGGTCGTGTCTTACTACAATGCTACTGAAATTTCTAAATATTTTATAATACACATACAACATAGATATAGATGCTCTCTCTAGTAACTATCCAAATACTTTCGCGAGACAGTGTATATTTTTTCCCCAAAGAAATAACCATGTTTCTATTCGATGAAGAGGAGAGATAGAGAACTGTCGATCCAACATTTCCTCTATCTCCTTATCCCGAGGCTTTCTAGATGATCTCGGCAAGATGCTTCGAGCAATCATAAATCACAAAAGAAAGGGTGGCTGACAAAGGTGTTGAGCAAGGGGATGAGATAGAAGGGTCCAGATAGATAAAAGAAGAAAGAAGAGAAGAGATATTCAAAGCGTGGCGTGGGATGGATCAGTCCTTCTTCTTTTCTTTCCTAAACTTTTCTTATCTTCCATATCGGTTATTTTCTTCTTTTTCTCGATGCGATTAGAACGTTTTTATAGCGGATACGAATTATGGCCGGATGAAACGACACGACGAAATTGAATCGAAGAAATATAAGATTCGGATCCCTTTTGTTTAACGGTCGTATTATTTTCACCTGAAAGCACAGTTAGCATTCGAAGAAAGGAAGACGTTATTTATCGGTAACGTGCAACTTTCTCGGCTGAACTGTTCTAATTACGGGTTGCCTAATTGCCGCTCGTTTATTTTCCAGCGAAACAATCCGGGATGTTGAAATTGCAAAGGTTCACCACGAAATTTACGCCTTTACCCTTTCACTGTCTTCGTCTGGTGTTTGTTTAAATTCCCATTTCCATTAAAATATTCTACCAAAATATTCTACAGTCGACAGCGTAAATAACCTCGGTCGAATCAACTAATGTGCTTACGTTTCTCTCAGTTAGCACAAATAGACGAGAGATTTAAACACCATGGGGAAGACATAAAAATCACTGATAATACTTGCCTCCGCGCGACTCGCGATAATTTTTCAAACAACACACGCTTCAATTCGACCACCTCATATTTTTCTTCGGAGAAAATGTTATTTTCGTTTAACATGTAACCAGTATTATTCAGAGGAGAAAAATCGTGGGTGTAGATGTCGAATTCGCGTTGTAAATACATAGTTCGAGACGCGAAAATGGAGCGAGCCCAAAGATAGTCGCCAACGAGTCTACGAGTCTGAAACAATCTTCGAATACACCAAGTCGCGTTATCGCCGGCCGAAAGTCGTTGCATTGTTTCTTCTGAAGCGACAGTAAGAAGCCACGCAACTTCCTAGAATTCCTTCTAGCCCGTGAAACAATCGTTACATTGAATTAAAGTCGAATAAAAAGTCTACCAGCCGGACCAACTATCGATAGACACGGCCAGACAATGACGCAATTTCACGGCTTTATTTTCGAGACACCGAATAACGTTTAATGAGGTACTTTCGCATCGATTGAACCGCCGTGTAGCTGGAATCTGGAATTTGCAATTTATACGCTTGAGATTTGAAAAATAAAATTATAGAGAAAAGATATAAGGAAAGGATATGATTTTTAATGATGTGCGCCGTTGTACGTTTGATACGGCTTATATCTATTCAGAGTCGGATAATTCTTTGTTCAGGAAGAAATTGTTACTTCTTAATAGGTAACAAGTACTTGGTGATTGTCGTAGGAGGATTTGTGACTAACACGGGGTCGAGTTTACACGGTGGCCAATGGCCGAGACACAGAGTGAAATAAATTGGACGAAATCCCTAAGACAAATTCTTCGACCCTGCTATCTACGAGTCGCACGGTAGCCAACGAACTAACCATTTATCGAGTTGAAAATAGAGAGCGATCGTCCATTTCTTTTTTACGGCCAGATAAGTGACATTGAAATTGCAGAAAAATGTCGATAAACTTATATCGGAATATCGTTTGTCCATTAACATTCGCGGTGATATTGATGCGCTCGGTGTGTATCGCCAACTGTTGCATTTTGCTTTTATCGATTACACGTTGTTGTCTTGTTTTGCCACGTTTCATAGAAGAATATCGTTCGGCGGTGATAATGAACTAGGTGGT
Source organism: Bombus pyrosoma (assembly GCF_014825855.1). Classification (NCBI taxonomy): domain Eukaryota; kingdom Metazoa; phylum Arthropoda; class Insecta; order Hymenoptera; family Apidae; genus Bombus; species Bombus pyrosoma. The sequence continues at coordinate 10,172,793 of NC_057773.1, read as the reverse complement.
CTTGCATAATTTAATTAATATTATTAGCAAGGCTTTAATAATCACAAATTAGAAATCGTAAATTATTGTTACTGACTTTTCTTGTATAATAACGATATCTTTGATGATACAGTAAACGAAGTTTGTTCATGTTCAGTGATATTCCTGGATTGATAAAAATAATGAAACAAGTCGGTGTAAAAACATTTCTAACAACAATTTTTGGAGGAAATTTAAATTTCAATAACGACAAAAATGAAATTCGGTGAATAAATTTCAATTTTACAAGGTTGGTGTTACGCTCGAGGCCAGCAATACACGTAAGCGCGAATGAGAATGTTTGCAACAATAAATTCCGACCTGGAGGGTGCTCCGGGTGTCGTGTGCAAAATGTAAATTCTGCGACAATGCTCGTAGAATCGCCGCGCGGCTTCTCGTTCTACGATCAATGAGAAACATTGCGTTTGGTTTGAGGCACGCAATACGGGTCACTGTAGCGTATTCAGAGCAAAGTGAAAATATTCCGCTATTTCATGCCGGGGCAGTCTCTTCTTTTATTCTGCATTTACGTAAATATAGCTGTAGCGTTGAAAGAAATTTGGCACGTTTTCAGTCGCTGTGGTACCGATGTGAACTTTCTAATGTATAACTTGTAATACGAAGTTTTCAATTGGCCAAGAAATATCAGCTCCCGGGTGAAAAAGTGTACGAGTTCAGGTTTAGCACGTGGAAAAGTAAAAAATTTTGAAGCGCTATCTTAACCCTGAATTTAATGATTCTGTTGGGTCAATGAAACGCGTACATATTTTACTGAATGAATTCGTACTTTGAACTAGGTACTTTAAACATCTTTATGAAATATAATTGAAACTGCTTGGAGGAATAAATGTGAATGAGGTATTTATATGGAGGAGATGAAAAACGTATTTTAAAGCGTTAATTGGACAGGATTAAAAACTGAATGAAAACGGTTCCTATTATGTCGACAAAGATTTTCCTGGTCCATGTAATTTGCTGCGATCTATCCGGAATATCGAATAAATGGTTGAGCTCGAATAATTCGACAATCAGTAATTCTGTTCCACTGTGCTTGCACATCTGCTCGCATTAATTTACGGTAATTACCAAACCGACTTGTAATAAAGCATAAAGCGATACGACTGCCATATTGAGCCGATGCTTATTCCGCTAATTTTGCGTCGTAGTGATTATTTATGATTACAGGATTGGCAATTACCCTTGTTTCATGAACGCGTGAATAATTTAACGAAAGATCTGGAATCTTAAATCTTGGAGATATTCCATAGAGTGTTGCTAACATTGTACTGTACCCAGAAGAGTCTAAATGTGCACGAAAAATATCGCTTTTCTTGTAATATTGTTGTATGTCAAATTACTTTGAAATATTTTCAGTTTAGTAGAAAAAAGCGTATTTGTTTGAAACGAATGTCGTTCCGTGGAAAAAATTAGAGGAAAATTAGCTGCACCGACAGGAGACTAAAGAGGGAAATATGGAGAGGGAATTATGAAAAGCCGAGAACTTTTTTTTCTCTAAAATACGCGGAATATTATTAAAATATCCTTAATTAAATGTCCAGAATGGTTCTAAAAATGAATTTCCAAACTTACATGCAAATCTCTCTAAAAAAATCCATCGATAAAAAAATATATTTAAAGTCCAAGAAAGAATAAATTAATAAATTTAAAGAGCAACAGGGGATGGAGCAAAGAAAGATTTAGTATGGACTATTCGCTGAAAGCGAGTTTAAGGGAACTCGTATTATTATCACGCGAAGTTTATACATTAGCGTCATCGTTGGGTGTACGGTGCACGCAGTACGAAGCGTTTTCTCCGGCGATTGTCGCGTTGTGGTCGCAGCAGCGAAATGCACCAGAGAACCTGCAAGCTCATCCGAGCTTTGTTAACTTGCTTTCAGGTAAATGCACAGGAGCGTCGTGTGTGCCAGCTCTCGGACGTGATTGGTGAGGTGGTGTGCGTGTAAAGGGCCAACAAGAGAGGCCGCAACGGTGAGCATTCGAGATGAGCTATGAATTTAGGCTGCCTGGTAGCCACCGTCTTCGTGCTTCAGCTGCTGTTCAACGTCACAGCGCTACCCTCAGTCGTCAAGATTGGTGAGTCAATTTGATTTATGATTTTTTATTCGTTTGAATTAACAATTTCGACAGAATAATCGCGAACTTTGAATCAGTGCTAATACCATTGTTATTTCAAAAGTCAGAGGAAATAAATTTAATTCGTAATTCCGTTCGGCTCTTTGTATTATTTTTAATTCAGTTGTGTTCTTCTATTTTCTATTTCTTTGGACAATTTTTGAAGTTTAAGGTAAATATGAACGTGCCGTGATTTCTGATTTCAATTTTACGTCAATGCTTTTTCTTAACACGTTCATTGCGTATGACACGTACTTTTATGTATGGTACCAACTTTTATTTATTTTATATAGCTACTAAATTTATAATGGAAATTCCTTGTTAGAATTTGCCACTGTAGTAATTAAAAATCGAATCCACGTTGCTTATTATTGTTTTAAATGGAGAATTTTTAAAAGATGTTTAACGTTAGTAAAAGCCTCGGAAAGAGGTTCTCTACTTATGAAACTCTATGATATGAAATTAGCTAACGTAACGTGGTCAAGCAAAAAGCTATGTTATGCAACAGAAGAGCAATCAAGGAACATGTCGACAGAGGCAAAATAAGCAAGAACGTCATCTGTAATTCCCAGAAAAGTACAGGGCAACAAAGTGGAGTGGAAAGGTCTTACATTTTAAACGAAGAATTAGCGAAAGGTTGTGACGGTCTCGTTTCTTCGAGTGACGTCCTTTTTCCCGCAAACTTTACTGACTTTCTTTTCCCTCCTGACAACTAACTCTGCTCGCGAAAAATTACCCGTTTCATGCACGCTTCGTTTCTTTCATAATTTACGTCTTGCTTAAATATTCAGAATTTCGTCGAAGTTCGTTATCGAACGCATTTTCAAACGATCGAAGTTCGATAGACGGAGGAAAGGGCCGAGCTCGTTAACGCAAAACGAGAAGGCGAGAAATAAAATGCGACTTGCCGAGTCGTTAGTATTCCAGCGATCTTAAAGTTGAGGATGTAACTCGATAAATTGAACTTCTTAATGCAATCCGACGAAGTTGCAACCGGGACAGCTCCTTCGTTCCACTTAGTAATACGTACGTGACCACGTTGTTCGAGCGAAATGTAGCTCGGATAGTTTCCCAGTTACTATATTTCTACCGTATACAATGGTTCACGAAAGTATTCTGTTATGAATTGGATATTTGTTATACAAAACATTTTGAAATTTCATTAGCACTGTAATGGGATATGTCTATCGCGATTATGTTGATCAAATTTGAATCAAATTTGCTGCATATTGCAGCTGCTGCTGTATAATGCTATAGCTGGTGCGCTACTGTGGTTCGAATAAAAGTGTCTATGTATATCCCAGTAAGAGCTTTTAGATAGAAACGCCAACTTGGTCGAAGTTTACAGAGTATTACAGACCATACATTCTAGATTAGGGGCATTGGAATTCGTAAAAATGGACGTCGTATTCTTAAAATTGAACGCTTCGTAAATTCGATCTATATTTCATCTATATAGCCATGATAAACTCCAGCACAATCCATTTTCGTGTAGCTAGGTATTTTTAGATGTCAACAAGCGTATATTTCTTCGGCTTATATCGTGGTAATCCAGCACAAAATTCTACGTTCCTGGCTCGTTCTCCGGAAATTCGGGTGTCGTTTTCAAGAAATATCAAATATTCTGATTCCGTATGATACCGGCGAAACATTTAGATTTCAGTAGATACCATCGATCTGGAAGTCACATGCCATGAAATGTTCGATATTTGTCTTACAGTATGATGCACCGTGTCTCGTGTCACCTATCGTGCGTCTCGCTAAATCTTGTTTCGCCTGGCGTTTCCAGTGAAATTGAATTTCCATTGCTGGATGCCCCTGGAGGCATCCAAGTTTGGTACGCAGGGGTCCTTTAGGCATCAGAAACGATCCTATACCGGGACGCACTTAGGTATCGCAAAGAAAGGGGTTAAAGTCAATTAATTAGACACGATCGATACTTTTCATTGAATGGGAGCTTTCAGCGGAGCTCAGTGAAGCTCGATGAATCTTAATAAAGTTTCGTTGATTATTTTGGTTAGATTCACGCAATTATATCGATATTTAGAAATTTTATTTCCTTTTTAAATCACTCGTGAATTTTTACTGAGGCACACTCGTTTTTACGAACGATTGTATCAATTCTATGTTAGCTTGTAGCCTTGCCAAATTGGTCGCGCAATCTTCCTCGAGCAATTTTTCTCGATCAAGTACATCGAATAACAACAAGCACGCTCGAAACACATAGTGTTTAAAAGGATCGACATTTGCCGCAACAACGTCGAAATTCATAGGTCAACGAGAGACTCAGTTAATGGACCGTCATAAATCATTTAATAATGAATATTATTCCGCGGCCTGTACCAGCGATGTCTACCTCATTCCGCTTTAATTAACCATCTCGTGCAAAATTAACATCCGTCTCTCTTTTCTCATAAAAAAAAGTAGTCGTTAGCATCCAAGGAATATTACACATTTCCTTCGCATTTGAATATCCAATTAATCCTTCTCGGAAATTTTCCTGCAAGGGAATATTTTTTCCATACTCGAAGAAAATTAACGACATTTCATCTCGTCGGATGTCGTTGACTCATTGGCGATTTTTCGAGAAATGATTTACAACGAAACGATTTATGGCGAAAATGCTGCTAACTACCAAACATGGGCCTCGGGTTTAAACATTTTCTGGCGACGTTAGATAGGAAGAACAGCCACGGTATGGTAACTTCCAACTACTTCGAAATGACATTACCGGGCTCAGAGAAGTTTTAGCGGAGCAGCAACGTAGCTAGCAATACAGCGACGCGTAAGACCAGACGATTCCCTTTTCTTAGTCTCCCCGAGTCTCTGTCTTCTGGACGAAACTCACTGCAAATGAATAGTGAACAAGCAGTCTCTTTCTTTGTTCTCCCGTACCCTCGAAAAGATTTCGCCTTTAGAGGCTAAAAAACTCACGGAGGATTTCCTGAAAGAATAAGAAGACGCGGATGGTTAAACATTCTACTTCCTTGTGTTTCCTCCCCTGGTCTGTTTACTTATTATTACAAACGATGCGGTATCCTTTTTCGATGGGGAAGGAGCTGACTCTTCCACGAAGGTGGCTTTTTATCTTGCCGTGGTAATGTAATAGCCAGAGAGAAGAATTAAATAGAACGTCTTTCATCCCATTGACTTATGTATATTAAACGAGTTGCTCCGCCTTGTTTGTCTTTTGAGTCAAGCCCTGCTTTTCTACAAACGGGGTTATTCCTCAAAAGCATCGCTCGATAATTAAATACAATGAAAAACCGGTATACAAGGCCCGTTGCCCGTTCATATTTCCTCGTTCCGTTTCCACTTTTTCAGACTCGCGTCCGTTCTCATTTGTTACATAAAAATCTCGCTTCGTCTCTGTCCGCGTTAAACGAGCTACGATGTTTCCCCCTTTACGGTTTCCCCTCTCGAAACGTGCTACGAGCGTGAAGAATCGCAGAACAAGGCTGTTGGTTCGTACAGGAAGGTATACCACGGTAGTCGAGACGACAAAAGAAAGAAAAACAAGCGTTCGACGTCAAGCCGTTTTTTCACATCTGCCAGATTCTACTTTGCACATTCAACGAGATCGAGGTGAGGACATTTCGAAAGATCACATTTGTCACTCGCCGAGAGAATCACCCTGGATATCCGTCGTCTTTCCTCTCGAGATCCTTCCTTGTGCTGTTTTCATCCTGCCTTGTGACGAGTGACGAGCGAAGAGGGTGAATAAATGGACTAAGTTTGGCAACAAAGGGGAGACGTGGTTAACTCCCACTTGTTCGGCTACTCGTTCCCAAATCTTCCACGTTCTACGACTTTTATTGCCCCTGCTTTTGTGTACTTTTCTACAGTGTGGCCTGGGTCGTCGAGAAAAGATTGATAGAGACAACACCTGCGCCATACACGATCCAACGAATTCTTATTTCGAAATCTTATCATGTTCGCTACAACTGTTTCCTCTCATTTAACTTGTTCACGCATCACAAAATTTCGTACCATTTATTATAGTTTCCACCTTTCTTGCTCTTAAAATGTTACGAACCACGGACGATTACTCGACATCAAAATTTCCAGAGCAGAGACCAAACGTATCCCCTATCCCGCAAGAACCATTAAACAAAAAAGCGGTGGCCGATTTCGAGAACGAACGCCATAGTCTCGTATGTATTCGCGAGGTGAAATAATCGTCTCTGTTTCTCGACTTTCTTTCCGCATTTGAGAGCGTAATACGGGTTGGCCGCAATATTAGAGGGCGCAAGAAAGCGACAGGAATTGCAAAGAGGACAACGTTGGAACGGTATGTAAATGCCGGAACAGCAGCTTCTCCATTTTCCCGTCGACTTCCTGCCTCGTGTTGAGATCCTCTTGATGGGCTTTCGTTGTACCCTTGTGTCCCTAACAACGTAGAGCCCAGGATAATATAATGGGGTGGCAGAATAGAAAAGAAAGAAAGCACGCAAGGAGTGGAGTAAAGAGAAAGATGGGCTTTGGGAATCAAGACTGGGTGGAACCGGAAGAGGAAGACAACACAGAGGGTAGTTACGACTACGTGGCGCCCGAAACATCAGCGCACCACAATCTCCACCAGGATTTCCACAGGATAATTTATGGACGATTGATATATTATTTCTCGGTCCTCGGCAGCATTATCGACTGCTTCTGTAGTTAGGATCGATAGACTAGATTCTATCTAGTGCACAAGAATTCAACCGCATAGCCTTTCCTAGAGATTTAAAGCTGTGCTTGGAGATATATTGAAATATAAATGTAAAGCGTCATATGCACATCGATGAGGTGTAATCTTTTATAAATATTAAATAGTACTCTCGAAACATCAATATTCCGTGTCTCGTACTACTAGTTTTCGTAGTACTAACTCGGATCGTAATATCGAATCACGCTTCCGCGGTTTCAATTTGACAAACTCGAATGAACCTTAGTTTCAATTCTTACCGTTATTTCTCGAACGATAACGCGCTCAACCGATTAAATGTTTCTCTTTCTTGCATTAAATCTTTGTATAATATTATAGAATTTGACGCTACATAAAATCCTTCCTTCTGCGGCTCGATTTTCGTAAATGGACCTTCGACTGGAACTCAGATGAGTGGTCACGAACTTTCCAGACTCTCATAAGTGTATCCTTTCAATCTCCCTTTTCACTCACAGTTACCTTTTTCCCTGTTCGATATTATCTTCGTCCGGTAGACTAATGGCCCGTATTTATTTGCGGTTCTCTTTTTCGAGAACCCTCGTAAACTTGGCGAAGCGACTCTCGCTACACGGGAGTACGATCGATTAATTTCAGCTATTAACTTCTCAGGGAAACTGACTGGAACTGAAACCTACTCGTCGAGAATTTCCAAGACGCTTCTTAAGGAAATTATCTTTGTTTTTCCTCCGTGATACCACGTTGAATATTATCTCTATCCCAGAGAACAATAAACGATGTTTACCTCCTCCCTTTTGCACATCCATAAATAACGTGAAATGACCGGTCGGCACGATTATTCTCTCGGCTGGTCGATAGTAGCCTCGCAAGCTTCTCTACACGGACCACGAGGCGAGCTTTCTCGCGGGGGATCAGGCAACCCGAACTTGGCCCGATGGGTTTGCAAACATCACGGTGTCCCGTGTAAATATTTGCTGGAACTCTCGGACGATCAACGTTCGTAAATTATCCGCCGAAAAGGTGATCTCTTTTTGATCGGACGTCCTGTGGATATTCAAACTACACTGGCTTATGTTTTGACAATGTTTATCGACCATACATTTTGACAGATTACCGCGTATAATTTATTTACGTATTCTACGATAATTCTACGTATAATCTTTTTCTTCTTATAACTTGAGATTACTCTTGATAAAAAGTTGATCTCTTTGCATTTTCCAAAAAGCATCGTATACTATCTTTTCGTATTCCTAAACTGCGTGAAGCAATCGATTAAGAGGCACAATATCACCGAGTTTAAAAGCATGAAAGGAAAAATACACGTGATAACTCTTAAAAACAAGCGTGAATATTTTGCTCGTCAATGTAAGGGTTAAATCGATGCATTCAATTAAAATTAGTTCTGGATGGGAACGCGGATTAAATAGTTAAAAGTGTCATTGAACAATCGTGTCGAAGAAGCTATCAGTTGTTAAGCGGCGTTTTCACGGGAGAATGAACCGTTCAACTTTCACGCAAGTCTTTTCCGTGAAAGTGAGAAAGCGTCACAACGTTGGTTTCTTGGTCGATTGCGTCTCGTCGTTCATAGACGCTCGTCGGTTCGGTCGAAATAGAATAGGGATAGGGATGGACGACGCGTAGTAGACGGCTTGAGAGGCTGGCAGACGACAGGAAAGAGATCGGAACGCCTGGGAAGTAGAAAACGACGAGATAAACCGAGCGGAAGAACGATTTTGCATGTAAGTGGGTTACCGTCTCGCCTTGGTCGAGCTTGTGGAAAAATTTTGAAATTGTTCGTGTCGCCCATAAAAGAGACAAGCCTCGCCGGATATTCCAAACGTGGTCGAACTCCAACGGAGACGAAGATTTTTTGCATTTGAACGAACAGAATGTGTAAATCTTGGAGCAAAGATATGTATTCATAGATGGTCTGTACATGATGCTTATACGGAATTTCTAGGGAAGTTATCTTGGTGAAGTTTCGAGTATGAGACACCTATACATATTTTGAATATTTGAAGCTTTATGTAACACTATCGTCTCTTGTAATGCGACGATCAGCTCTACTTTTTATAAAGTTCTTACTTCCACAATGTGTTTGGAAGTAAAGTTGTATAATAGCTGATAGTTCTCGTCTAGAGGGTCGAACGAATTAACCTCTCCGAGGTGAGGGACCGACTTTTTTTCCTAGTCTAGTATCGAGTTACACGAGTTGACTTTGAAATTGGAGCAGGGAATCCAGAAGAAATCATCGACCTGCTGTCATCTACAAGTCGTCGATAGAGATGATGGATTATTGCCATTAGTTTAGCAAGTCGTGATAGAGATGGAGATTGCGACGGGTTGACGGGTTATGGCTTCTTCGTCCCCTTCTTGACGCGTCATTCCTTTCCCTTCGTGTCTGTTAATAGAACTCTTATAAAGGATAGGCGAAGATAAGTTATCGACTATTTGTAATATAATATTACTGGCAGATTCTTCAATGAAAGACAAATTTTCATTTATGCTTTGCTTTCTATATAGAATCTTCTATTTTGCTTCATTGATACGTTTTTAATGATATACAAGTGAAGCGTTTTTCATCAGGTTCTACATTTTATTTTTATAGTATACGTTAAAAAGGAAATGATATAAAATGTAATATACTTGGATCCAATTAAAAACTTCTTTAACATATCCTTAAATTTTCGTATCAACATTTTGATTAATTTGAAACATACAATTCAACGAAAATTATTATTCCTAGTAAAAATGCAACGCCAGAAAAATAATAATAACTTACATCGTTGCTGGAAATTTTGTAAGGTTGAACTGAAAGAGGAAATTCACTCTATCGTCACGTCCAACCAGCTAAGCACACGCTGTTACCCCAAACGTATCGTATAAGACACTCGTAACGGTAACCGGAAGCTTCGGTTTCCGCGTAACACGAGTGGAATTCTAAGCAACACGGATGCTCGCCTCGTGTCCACAAAATTAACAGAACCGCAACGACTTAACTGGATTACTTGTTGGAGAAATGTGCAGCCAGCCAAAGATGAAAACCCAGAACGCCGAGGGAAATGATTCGGTGGCAGGACATCGATCTCACGCGACATGTCGTTCTTCGCCAGCACTACATGTATTTCTGTATTCAGGAAACATACGGCTGGCGACACCGTAACATTGCTTATGCGTATCTTTGAAATCGCAACAAGTCAACCATTTATCTCTTCTTTTAAATCCTTTTTGGATTTCCCTGTTAGACTTTATCCAATCGACTTTGTCCAATTAATAAAAAGCGACGTTTGATCCTCCTTTCTCATTCGAAAGATCTGTTCCTACAAAGTGGAACACAATAACGATCAACCCTTCGTCTTTGTCATAGTTTCAGACATCCTTAAACCTTTAACTATATACCTTATGAGTGGAAGGAAATTCCTTGTTTCTTGGTCGCGAATTGTTCACGCGATTCTCGTGGAAATCCAAGAGTCTAGATAAACGTACCGCGTTTAAATTCATTTCCACGTTTCAACCGGCTCGTTCCTCTGAACTCTAGTACTTTGACCTGACTGCCGCAAACAACTCGCGTAGAAATAAATTGTAATGTTGCAAGGAATTCGAGTAACAAACTCTGAAGCTGCATTTATTCACTGCATATGTGCGTCTTTCAAAAGTAGTCAATGTTTCATACACATTGAACTATTTAACCCAAATTTTATCGTCACAAGAATTATCCGTGAAAGTAAACACGATAAAAGCATATACCGTGTCAAATATATCGTCGCAAAGCTGCGAATTTGTAATCTACTTTTCCACTTACATGCCGGTCATATGAATCATGGTGGAATCCAACGACAATTCAAGCTTATCACGTTCCATTCTGTTTCACGGGGAGCCAGGTTTCAACCCTTTTTTTACCCGCCGTAATAATACCTTTTGAGATATCCCCGCAGCGGCGAGCCTTGGCGGACAGCTAAATATGTTTTCCCGGGTTATCAACGACCCTAATTCACTTTGGCTTGACGTGTTATTCAACCTGACCCTCTCATTGTCTCCCGGCGGCTGTGTCCTCCTGCCACCTATGAACCAGTCCGAATTTCCTGCTGCACATCTTTCGACAAACGTAGTAGAATTGGCGTGACAAATGTACAAAGCTCGCTAACGCGTTCGTCAGTATCGCATTCTAATCACAGAGAGTACATCGTATAAAAAGAACTTAATTGTTTTCCGGAGTAGGAAAATTGCGAGCGTTATTCCGAAACGAGGTCGTTACCATCCATTTCTCGTTTCTACCGTGATTTCCGGGATGGCTCTAAAGAAATGCTAGTAGAAAAAAGTGCTCACAAATATGGGGAAGATTAAAGATCCTGCAACTTATTCGCATCGTTTAAAATACGTACACGAGGTGGACGTTTATCCACGAAATATATCGCCGAATTTTAATATTTAATACGACCATTGAATACCAGTATGGAAATCCTTCGTTTTTTTATTCAATCCTGTATTTCTTGCACGATTATCGTTCGAATTTTATCGTTTAATTTCATGATTCGTGAATCGTTTTCCGATTGATTCCGTTAAGAGGGTAGTTTACTCTGGACACGTAAAAATGAACTATAGGTATCTCTGGAAATTCATGAAGTGTAAATCAAGAATAATTTAAATACAAATAATTGGAAAACTTAATTTTTGCAATCTTCTTGAATGAAATATATTTGCAATAAAAATGTACGATAATGTCCTCCGGTGGCGTGTCTTCATTTTCTCCCATTATTTTGAAAAAGCTATGCAACAAACATCTGCTATCCTGCATAATATTTTAAGATACGATAATGGTTTCATCGTTTAAGGATCGATTTAACGCTCTAATCTACTTTTTTCTACCGTTGCCTTCTTTTCTCATTGTTCTAAGACGAAATTGTACTTCGTAGCCCTTCTTCTATTTGCTATGAAGATTCACGGATGGAACAATTGAACAAGCCTCGGGTACTTGGAGAAACAATTGCCATTGTCCAAAGTCAATCCGCCAGGCTATTAGGTAACTTCTCAGGAGAGGAGCATTGAACGCTTGCGCCGCTTATCAGCGTGTTAACGACGATAATAACGGAACAGCCTGTATGCAGAATGCACCTTGGCTAGATCGATGTACATATCCCCAACGCGTGGCAGTGAATACCGATAGCTGGTTAATCCCGTGTCAGATAATGGCATTATCACAAATTCGTACAGAATTACACGCCTACACCATGTCACACCTTCTTCACGATCTTCCATATTAAAGATAAAAGATTTCATAACTATATCGATCCATTAAATTTAAAAATATGAATAAAATTCATTAAGCTTGCTTATTATACTAGTGAAATGACGTTCCAAGTTTCTTTACCATTTCTTCCACTTAAGTATTACGATATTATGAAGTTTGAAGAAATTCAAGTGTTTTACAGTACCGTGATGATTCTCTTTAACCTCAATTTTAACCTCACCGTGATAAATTTCTTTTTTTAAATTCTACCACTTCTTCTTTCTCGAATTTATAGTTGGCTCCTATAGTGATCTATTATTCTAATACATATTTTGTACCTAGACAAAACAACTTACTTTATTTATCTATGTTTAACAACATTGCATATATGCAACTTTTACATATTATTTCACTTGGTGCTTAATGGATTAACTCATTGAGAGCGAAGAGAAGTTGTCGAATGTTAATTTAGTCGTTTTACGCGAGATTGAATATCCCTTAAACCTTAACGGGTTAACTCAAACAGAGCAGAAAGAAGTTGTCGAAAGTTAATAAGTTGTAAATTTATACGAGACTATATATCTGTACTATTAGCAACAACGAACTCCTGAAAGTTCGATGACTCCTTTCCCTCTCGTTTGCCAGATTACCCGAGTTGATTGTGAAGTTCTCAAGGTTCTCGAAGTAATTCGATGTTCTCTCTCTGTTCAAGTTTGTTCCCAACAGATTCTAGGTATAGGCTATAGATTCTCAAACAATTTCAAAAAATTTACCGACTCCAACCAATATGATTATGCCAGTTAGTTCCAGAACGAAGATCGAATATTGCTCAAGGGCGTCTCGTATGTTTCCACGAACAATAGTCATTGTCCAAGTTAATCTACAGGTCTATTAATCTGATACGCGATAGAAACGCGCCTTAACTCTTTCCGAGACGAGACATCTCACTAACACGATGTTGTTTGTACGATGCTTATAGACGAAGCGTCTCGGATGTCTTTTATTAGAACGTGAAATTTCTCAGCAGAAAATTTGAGATAAATAATCGACTGTGCATGTTTTATTGACTGTACTGCTCTTCTTAGTGAAAATATCCCAAGTTTTTTTCTATTTTTCAAGATATTGGAAAGATATTCTGTTACGTCGCGTAAAGCGGGCCTTGACGGTCAGACAATGAAGGACGTCGCACGGACCGCTTCACGCGACGTAACATATTCTATCGATAAATGTAAGCGGAATATATTTTGTTCACGGTGCCGTATAAGCGACAGTGTATCGAGATAACTCGCTCACAGCAACGCATACGAGACCTATCTTAACCATAATCACAGCGGTCGATTTTCAGTTTTAAAGCAGAAGCTTGCAGAACATAGCTTCTAGTGTTTCAAAGTTCAATGAGTAGAGCTATAGTAAAACCACTGACCGTCACCTAGTTTCTCGACTAATGCTAACCCGGTACCTGCTACGCGTACGATTAGAGTAACTCGTGTAGAGAGAAGAAAGGTGAAAAAGCACTTTCGTAACAGAAAGCGATGAAAAGTTCTTGGTCGATTTGAAGAGGAAAGCCGCATTGTTTCAGGAAGCACGGTTACGACGTTTATAGGGTTATACTTTATCCTCTTTGACTTCGTCTCTTTCATTTTCTCAAAAAATCGAATCGCGTAAATAGTTTCGCGCGTAATTGGCCGACGACTGGCCTTTAAAGAGACTGAAAAACTATTCTGATATCTCGTCAGGAGATAGCAACGCGAGCGTACAAAAGTCAGAGAGTTGTCAACTTCGCGTAGGAAGCTTCGTTTCAGCGGACTCGTCCAGCGTGACAAAAGGGAAGGGGTGATGGAACGTCGGCGGGGACGTAATGAGAGCTATACACGAGAGCCATAATGCGATTACCCTCGAGGGCTTCAGCCAACTACCCCTGAACTCGTCGGATTTCTAGCTATTGCTCTGTCCCAGCTAAACATCTCTACGATTGGCTTGCGCGAAAAGTTGACGACCCTCAGGCTGAAATTCCCCCCCTGAATTTTTTAAACTAAGCAATTAAATTGCTTCGTCCACCGGTTACTTCGTGGATTCGATTTCTGAGTATAATGAATTTTTCAGTAAACGAAAGATCATCGAGTTAGGTGTTATTATACGTTTATTGAACTTTAATTTGATTCTCTTTGGCGGCTAAACGGTGAAACTGAATTTTGACGATATACGGAAAAAAAAGAGTAGAATATTGAAGATCGTAAAAGTAGTTAGAGTGGAAGTTAGTTATTTATTGACGAGAGCCTAATTGAATTTCTGTTTAACTGTTGCGGTTCGAAGAATCGATAGAAGCATTAGAGGAACGCCGCCGCGGAATCGCAGCGATGGTAAAACTATTCATCAATTATTCCTGCTAACTCTATTACATGATTCCCACTCTTAATGAAAATTCCATTGACTATGTTGCTCATTGATTACATATACGGATCCAGTTTAGAGATGTGCCCACAATTATATATAATTCTTTGTTTATTGTTTAATTATTTTATTATTTATTTATTTTTTATTTAATTATTTTATAATTATTTTATATATACAAACTATAAAGTTAGAAACTTGGGTACATTTGCCAATTTTTGAAATAAGAAAAATTCTACAGGTCGACACTTTTTCAGATGCTTTAAAATAATAAAAAGCACATTAACTCCTAGAACTCTCCCATCTGATTTTTTGCTTCAGTGATGAGATAAAATTTCAAAAAGCAGTCAAATTGTCAAAATTGAGAAAGATCACTAAACGGGCATAGTTATCTTTAAGTTTTATGATAACTTTCCAAGCTTCTATCATTGATGAAAATGGCAATGTATGTATTTCGCGAACTTTCTACTATAAAAACAGTAAAAACACATATCGTGAGACGTGTTACAGTTTGACGCTTCATCGGTATCTTTTCCTGTTGAGAGGTCGGTAGGAAACGATAAATATTTTCCGGGAGATACATCGCACACATCGAATAACATTGGATTCTTGCCAGTCGCGAACCAAGAACGTTGACCCTTGCACATCTCGTCGAAGATGGGTTATAGTTTCACGAGATGGTATCGTTCACTTTCTGTTATGCCGTCCGCATTTTCGAGTCCGTAGTTTTTTCAACTTGCCGCACTAATACGTCTCCCTCGATAAATTACAATTATCGCGTATGCTCCCTGCAGAAAGACGTTCTTCGATTGGAACAGAGACTGACGATTAATTTCCAGCCGTTGGACGACAAATATTGTTCGCAATTTGGGAAAGTAGAGCGCCTTCTTTATTCTCTGATCCTATGAATTATGCTTCCATCGATTTCTACCCTCTTTCCGACTGGTAAGCGCTACGTGGATGTTGGATTTACAATAAAGACGTGACTTTGTTTGGATCTTCGCGATCATGTCGTCGATTCACGATCTAAGTACAATAACTTTTCCCGAAAATCAATTCCAAATATAAAATTACTATTTATTCAACTGTTTAGCTCAATTACCCAACTATAAACAGTTTCTTTCCCTTCATAATTTACGTAATAGCGTTTGGATAAGAATCTGCAATAAAATATCGTTTATCTGTCTCATTTTGGTTGGTAATATTTTTATGATTACTAGTGGTGTAATTGTATTAAGTAATTATACCGTTATCTTATTAAGCAACTTTCTAATGAAATAAATGTTTACAAATATCTCTAAATTAACATTCTTTTAAAAAATAGATAAAATGACTATAGTGATTAAAAATATCGACTATGTGATACAACGGATGTCCATGAAAATCCTATAAGGCTGTTCCGAAAACAATAACCTCTGGATTCTGTCGGTCCATCCCTTTGTCTCCGTTTTCCAAATCCCTTATCCAGAAACTACGGTACACGGTAACCACGCAAACTAAGCCTCATTATCTCAGATCCAATAAACCATAGTCCTAATCCAGACTTAGCGTAATTGGAATAAAAGTCGAGTAATCGTGGCCAATTGTTTCAAAGTACGATCGGCTACGGATGGCCGGACTCTGGAAATTTTCGGCTCGACTTCCTTCTAAAATTACTCCTCAAATGGATTTAGTCCAAATCTGTCGGTAACTTGGTCGCTCGTATACACCGTTAAGCTCGGCAAAATAATGTGGATTCTTGTTTCCCGTTGTTTAAACTTTACGTCGCTACTAATTCAACAACGATTTTGGTAAACGACCACATTTGTTGTCGGGAAAATCCGAAGCTAATGTCGATCGGTTCAGGAAATAGCCGCTAAAACGTGATCGTTCGCATTTGATCGTTCGATCTAAATTATATATCGAACAAAATGTATGGGATTCGGTTAATCTTAGAATTATTAACAATAATAACTTGTGCATTTTAAACTATAATAATTCTAAACATATATATATCTTAGTTTCCATAAGAAAATTATCATCCCAACAGTAATTGTGACTACCATAAATCGTGCTAGACATATTAACAATAATATTAAAATTTCCTCCGCCGAGAAAAGTGGTTGATTTAGTATAAAGTTTCTGACGTTATTTCCACTGCCGTTATAGATCACACGCAAAAGTTAGCTCTAAGCAACCCCGCGGGGACTTGGCGAAATTTGGTCGCATTCTAGCCCAGCCTTCTCCGGAGGAAGCCAGTCTACGAATTGAATAACATTATCGTCACCGTTACCTTCGTACATTCGAGACATTTATCTTTACACGTAACCGCGGTCGTGTCAATTTAGATTCCGTACGCTGTTGCATTATTCAATACATTCGTCGTGGTAGTTTTCAGGTGCATCCTGCATAATATCTGACTACAGCCTGTGATAATCGTGGTATTAGTTTGAGACTGCCTGATCGATGTTTCTAGTCTGTTCCCCTACGCAGGATCAAATTGCAAATTCATTCGTAGGTAGTGTTTATTAATCCTCATGAAAGTCCGATTCTTGTTCCTTCGTGTTCGTTGTCTGGTTCCTTAAAATTCTCTCAGCGAGCCAAAAATATTGAAGAATTGAAGCTCCTTGGATCAGATAACTTAGATATTCGTGCGGAATGGAATTAATTTTCTTTGTTTCCTTCGTCGAATTTCCTTTATTCATAGCATCGATTTATTCGGTTATCGCGTCCGTGTTGAAAACCGGAGGCTGAATGTTTTATTACCGCAGTCCTAGCACGTATAATCTGATAGGAAAGTGCTCCACAAATATGAAAACTCAGAGGCAGAATCTTATTTTCCAACAATCCTTGTTCGAGCTTACCATCATACAATTTTGATTCAGAACTTTGCGATGCGGAAGTTGAAAAACTTCGATCCAGAAACTTCTACAACGAATCTACATTTTATGGTATTATTAAATTCTCAAACGAAATGACGCTCGTAGACATAAAAGATGTCGTAACATAATGGAAAAGTCGAGTTTTCACGTACAGAGGACTTAAAAACAGAACGGAAAGCTTAATGATCTCTTGGACTCGCGTTATATATGCACGCAATTTCCTCTCTTTACACGAAACGATCTCCAACATCTGAGAAATCGATTACAACCATCTTGGCAAAGGGCTCGATTTTACGACAGCACGTGAAAGGACGACAGTACCTATAAATGAATTACGGGAATGGGGTGGTACTGCGAAGACCTTAACAGAAACGTCGATTATCGACCATTAATTCAAACGCTTCGTTGCTCCCGTCTATGAAATTGACTTCTTCCATTCGCCTACAATTTATCGTCGAGTCCCCGGTAAAAAGCGAAAGTGTTCCCATGAATCCTGTAGACCTACCTTCCAATCTTTTTCCCATCTGTTTCATTCCGCGACTCTTGACAAATGTCAACACTATTCGCTCCCTCTTCCCTTTCCCCCTGCCCCATGATGATATACTCGTTCGAACAATATGATAAAAAAGCACACTCGTTCGAAATGTATTTCCTTCTTCTCTGTAAAATTCGATCAACGAGCCAGGCGGCGAACTCAATTTCCACGCTTCTGCATCTTCCTCTTCGTCTTCTTCGTAACTTCACGCAACCTACATTCGGCCGTGCGTTTAGATACAGTAGGACGAATAACAGACTGAAAGTTTACGAGAAGGCTGATTTCGTATTCATGGAAAGCATCATGAGTATTCGTTCGAAGTCGACGCAGCTTGCGGTACAGAATACTCGCGACTGAATCTCAGCCTGACGGGCAAACGAGAAGGCCGATCGAACGCGGAAGATACATCTCCCCGGTTATTGGGTCTCTATTGGATTGCCTGGCAAATACCTCGGCACCGTTTCTATCTTAATGTTACCGACAACGTCCTGACAATCCTGAGAATCGATTTCTTTATCCCGCTCGTAACAACTGGATAAAGCTGGAAACCTACGAGTCAGCTCTTCGCATGTACCAGCAATTTAATTTTTCGCGAAGGTGGATCAATCAAAGGGGATTTTTCTACGCGTTTATTAATTTTGCGTAATTCATTGCTCTTTTAACTGATCGTACGAATTTCGAGGCAATACAGACTGGAAGGGTTTGACGTTGACGAATTTGATCGTTTAATATCGGATTACGATGGGAGTGTTCAAACGGTGAAAGGTGCTATTAGATTGACACGAATTGTCCAACCTTTCGGTGATTAATGATGACAATATTGCCACGGTAAATCGATGATATTTTAAATTTCCACAGTGATTTCGTTTCAACGTATTGAATGTGACTCAAATTCTTTAGATGCCTTGCATTGTTTTTTTTCTTTTTTTTTTCTTTTGCTGCTTTATTTGAGTGGTGACGATTAGCTTTTAATCTTTGAATGGGAATCATTGGTCAACGTTGGGATATTTAGATGGTTCGTGTCACGCGTTGATTCTACACTGCCTTGTTCCACCGCGATGAGAAATTTACGGAATTTTTCGTCTGTAACGTTGACTGACAGACACGACGGCAAATATATGCGCGTTTTTTATGTCCGATTTCATGCAATTTATGAATGCTCCAGGATCCGTCGTCCGCGTAAACGCTCGATTATTTACGTTTATTCATGTAAAGCCTTCACCCGAGCCATTTTTCGTTTACACAAATCTGCTTTGAGATATTATTCAACGGATTTTTGCAAAAGAGGCGTTATATAAAAATACAGAATGTAGGGCATTGTATAAAAATTGTACTAGCAAGATATTTATTCTTTAGCCTTGCTTCGAATTTATTGCTCGTTACACTGGTATTGTCATAAAACCCTATTTAATCGGATTAAAAATTCCCTTTGATGTTCCACCGCTTTTGAAACCATTCAAACGTTGATTTTCAATATAAAATATATCATTGTGGTAAACCGGAAAACATATTATATCGAAAGGCATGGATTATAATAAATATAAAATATACAAAATATATATATAATATAAAAAAAATATATATACCATTTGATTGGTATATATATTGGTGTTTGTCATTTGAGACGATGGGTTTCAAGCCTCTAAAGATCGTTCGCGTTACTTTATAAGTTTTTCACCAAAAAAATGTAGTTTAATTCCGATTCTGTGTTAGCGATTCGAAGGGTATTTTTCATCCAATACCTCATTACAATCGAGTAAAAGTTGCGACTGTTCAGCGATCATTTCTCGACAGGCTGGCCAGCGCGAATGTAACGCAATCAAATATAATGGTCGTTTACTAATTACGTGGCCAGTGGTGCGGATAAAAGTCGATCGTACGCTTAATGGCGGTACCAGTTGACGAATTTTGCGCGCGACCAGCCCCGTTTCTGGCTGTGACAGAGTTGCTGCCACGTTCTGTTCACAGTGGAACAATGAGGCGCATTAATGACTCCAATTTCGAGCGATTACGTACGGACGCCAGATACATTCTCGATTTTCAATGCGATACCCGTTTTCATTTGCAAAATTATTTCGAACGAACGTTGTAGGAAAAATGTAACGAAGTACGCTATAAATATATTCATGATGAAGCAAGATTCCTGTTTGATCCGTAAGTATTGATCATTTTTGTACTAATGCTACTGACTGTTAAATTTCAGATTTTGTCTTAGAAATTCGAAATGGAGTCACTTGACAAGTTGTAATAATGGGCATATTAAAGCGGAGAACGTAGGAGCTGAAATTCTGATACTCAAGAATTCTGTTTGATTCTATAAAATATTGCTTATAATTTTTCCCATTTATTTGATTTAATTTTCTTTACGCGATTATAAACTTCAAGTAGGTAATATCGCAATCTCTTTCATACGAAATCGAAACAGAGTAAATTAGGTTCAGGCGATTCCAAGTTTATATCCACAACGATCTCTACGAAAGATCTCGCGACAATATACAGACATATTTATATGTACGCTCGACGTTAATATCGCAGAAAGCAATTTGTCCGCTATAATTTCTTATGATTTATTCATTCGTTTGTACTGTTAATATTTATAATACTGTTAATTTATGTTTTCAATGATTAATAATTTATATATTCTTTGTTTTAAATTCAAGCTTAAACCATTCTTATTCCCTGTTCAACGTAATGATAAATACACAGCAGCGAAGAATAAATAGAATATAACTGCAGTTCAATACAAATATTTTGGCTCGTGAAATATTAGTGCTACAAAAGTAGATTTATCATATTATTACTTCAATATATATAATAAATTATAATATTGTAGTATCGTGACTACTATAGTTAGTTTATTAATGATAAGTAGATTGAACAGGTGTTAATTGTACAGAGAATAATGTTCGTTAAACATGAACTAATCGCAGCAAACGTATAATAATCAGCACAACTAAGTAATTAATCAACGACTCGACTCTCATCAACGCAATCCGCACTCTTTGACATCTCAACTCGTACTCCTATTAATTCGTTTATTGTCCCCTAACAACCCCTTGTCTTTTGTCTCAGCCTCACTGCATACATGCTCAGCAACCGCTCGTTTATAATTCACACGACACCCCTCAGGCCCCTCATCCACGATACTACAATATAAATAAGTAAAATAAATAGTAAAATAAAGTATAGTATAAATTCAATAGCTTCGATTCTTACCACAGCAGTGCATTAACATATTTCCATTATTCGAGAGTAATACGAACGAAAATTTATCCTTGAAATAATTCTTCAATTCTCGTAGTTGCTCTATAAATGCATCCGCGTTAATTTCGGGCATAAGAGGAGAAATACTGGCTATCGACTATAAAACCAGCGCTTACCACAATGGAACACGGCATTTGAACGATACTTAAAAATAAATCGCGGTCGTATTCGACACCAGACCGATAAATGTTTAACACTGAAAGCGTGTCAGCGTTATCAGGATATAGGCGTTGGTGGCGAGAAAAATTCAATTTCACCCGGGTTTTTTTCATTTTTTAATATTCATGACCCCGGTAAAGGCAATAGACAGAGCGAGTAAGAGAGACCGGCACAGAGAATGCAGCGCTCTGTCGAAAAAATGTAATCTTTGATTAAAATCGCCACATGCATCCCTGCAAGCGTTCGATCTAAATCTTTCCCAGCCAATTTTCAGTGAATCTCCCAGGCGAATCAATTTCCATTGACCACCTCGATTTCCCTACGCTGCCGAAAATCGAAAACCCCAGCTGCGAAATTTCAGCGAGTTTTGAAGTACAAAGAGGCTCATTTCTCGGTGAAAAATGACACTAGCGCGTGAACGAGAGCAACCTCGACGCGTGTATTCGAATTTTCGCGAGTTTATGACGCGTTGATCGTTACTCAGGCGCACGAAAACTCGCCGAAATCACCGTTAAAATTCTAAAAAATTAGAGATCTCCTGGCTGTAAACGAAACTGGAACGAAATATGGTAAGATGTCTATAGAAAGACTAAAGCTTAAAAATATCAAAAGGAAAATCGTGTCCGCGTCATAAGCCGGCTTAAAGCTACCTACATATTGCCTTAATAGTAAGTCGAACGAACACTCTCGTTCTCGAACAGCCGAATTTTCCACGTGGAAATTTGCTCGATGACCGGTGGGGCATGACGAAACCGCTAACGAGTCGCATTAGTTTAATAACTCTGCGAGCATCGCGGCGAGAAGAGGCGCTCTTCGTCATGCTCGACGATGAACTACGACGCGTCGGCTACGATGCAGCCCGCGCAAACTATTAATCACCCGCTAGCCGGCCATTAATTACCGCTGCTCCGAATTTCGTTCTTGCAGCCTTCCACCGGACCAACTTGAAGGGATGCTATGTGTATTTACGCCATCGCGTCGTGGCAATCCCTTCCGAGTTTATATCTACCGCTCCGCCTCGAATTTGCCGCCATTAGGGGCTAACCATGCGCCGCATTCCGTCTTTTATCTTTGAGGATTGATTATCGTTTTTGTGGAACACAGATTTTTTATGCCAAAGGGGAGAGATATTGAGATATTTCAAGAGTTAATTAATGAATAATGGTGAAAACATTGGGGATAAAGCATTGAGGATATCAAGATTTCATTGGTTAACATTCGTTGAAAAAATTGACAATTGGATATTGAGATCGAAAATTTGGAAATTACGAAATTTCAAGTTACTTATGTGATTAATTTAGGAAGAATACAATGTTGATTAAATTGATCTTACACAAAATGACAATCCTTAATACTCTTTCGAAGTAATGCGACACAGATTATCACATAACTTAATGACATTAAATATCGATAACATAGCGTCAGTCACGTCGTTAAACATTACTCTCGGTCGGGTAAATACGATGATACTTAGTTAACCCATTATCGATATACTGCGGTAAATTCAGTGATCTGGGAGACAACGAACAACAAATAGGCCATTGGCGAAAGACGGGAAAATCGGGTTAATTGGGGAAAGAGGATGGCGGTTCGCTTTAATGACTCGCATTATCGTTCGTATATCGCCAAAAGCCACGTCGAGTTTGTTGAACAACAAAGCTATACCGTGGGTATTCAACGCAGAGATCACCCGCTGACAATTCACACCACTATGGTTTCGATCAGCTCGAATTAAGGTTACACAATCTGTTCACGAATCTGTTTCGATAATTATGTACATCCTCGTTGATCGACGCGATTTCTTCTCTATTTACCTATTGGCATTAACACACTCAAAATATTCACACCTTTAATTTGTCAAGTATAATACGTGATCTATTAAAAAATAATTTTGGCTTCAGATAAGTCAACATCATAAAGAAAAGAGATTTCTATTATCGAATCAGTAGATCGATAAAAGTTACGCGAGCAATTCCGCTATGTTCGTACTAGCGGCAATTTTGTCGTTCTCGCTCGCATCAATCAAAAGTTGCAATTTCTTCTTCTTCCGAGAACAAAAAGGTCGTCCTGCAGTCGTGTCGCTAAATACGTGCACGTCCGTAAAAACAAACGCCGTAAGCAATAAAATTGTCGTGCGACAAATCGTCGCTAGTGTGCGCAGAGTCCAACTGGCTCAATATTACTTCTTTCCAGTCAATCTCATTTATCCACACATCTCTGCTCGAAGATACCGCAACTTTCCAGAAGATGGAATACTTCATTCGGTATAATGTCTGCGACGAATGGAAAAGTTCTGCGAAAAGTTTCACTCGACTTCCCAAGTACCCAGCCTCTCATCTTCGTTCTCTTATCCACTCGTTTCTTCGTACATTTTCGCCTGTGCCTTGTTAGCCGCATCTACGTGTCTCCGGCTGACTTTCACGCGGATTCCGTTCTTTTTTTCCTTCTACGACCATTTCTCGAGGGGAAAGAAGTAAAATGCGACGAGGAGAGAAATAGCAGTAAGGGGGAGAGTGTTTCGTTGCACAGAGTGATTTTCGAAATACCTCGGAGACCACGCGACAGTCTCGCGTTTTTCCCTTTCTCTCGGCCATTCTATTTTTCCCTTCGACTGTGCTCTTCTTACTCCATTCCTCGTGCGTCTCCGTCGTTCTTATCTTCTTCAAGGGTCGTTTCACTCGATGGAATTCCAGTCTCGTCCGTGAAGAGGGCTTGCGACGAGGGCTTTCCTCTTTTTCGCTCGCCGCGGCACCCTGGCACAAAGAAAGAAGGCCAATAGGAATTTAGGTTCACAATGCCGAGCAGGGAAGCAAAAGGAGACACGACGCGTTCGTGTAATTCCTAGTCTCTCCTGTGTCTCACGATTATGAACAACACGTAGAATTTTGCTAAAAATTCCTTGTCGAATGTGTGGAGGTGCACCATGCCAGTTACCATGGCAATTATGAAATGTCAAATATTTGTTCGTTTAAAATGATCGGTTTGATTCTCGAAATTATCTATAATTCAGAGATTTCAAACATCTTTGAAATTTAAGGCGATCAAGTTGGTTCTCGAAACTTTAAAACTACACATTGAGTGGGAAATTTCAAGTACTCCTTGGCTTAAAGTAATCAACGGATGTTAAATTCTGCTAAAAATTTGCACATCTAGTCGACCGAAAGGATATGGCACATGGTATATCGAAACAACTAAGAAATTTAAGATGTCCCACTTTATTCCCGAAACTGTACATTGATTGATACATTTCAAATATCTGTTGACTTAAAACGATCGACTGAAAACTTGTTATATATGATTATGTGAAGGAACGCCACGGTATACTATGGTAATTAAGAGACTTTAAATATTTTGGATTCAAGATGATCGACTTTCTTGCAAACACGAAGCTTCTATTTATATCTAAAGGCCAAACAGTTGCGAACAGAGACCAAGAGCACATGAATTTCTTTGTCCAACAAATCTCCGATTAACCAAAGTTAGCCGCAAAAGGACCACGGCTTCAACGATACGCTCGCCGCACGGGGCGTCCGACAATCTCCGTAATAATTCATGAAAGCTAGGCTAGGAGTTCGCAGGGTGCACGGAAACAGCGGTAGCAAAGTGTGTCGTCAGCGTTGCACGCCGTCCGGCTGGCAAAACGATGGAAAGTTCGCGGGATCTCACGGTCCACTGGAAAACTGGTCCATTCATCGTGTACGTAGCGAGAACCGCGGCTCGAATCGAGATCGTCCGTAATCCTGAAAATTATTGCGCGTTAGTGCTGTCACACACGTCCCTCTCCCTAATCCACATGGACGTTGCCGCACGTGAATCAGAGATTTTTTATCGGACCGGAATAGCCGTCCGAATTCGCGGGAATCCCTGTGAAATTGCATTTGAGAAGTGTTTCCTAACAGATGTTGTTCTTAAGGGATTTTTCAGTGAATATCCTAATTCGTTTTCAGAAACTGACGAGAGATTTTCGAGTAGAAGAAGATGTAAAATAGATTTACTGTTGCGGAAAAATTGCATAAACCGCGAGATTCAATTTATAATAATTGTATCAGCGAAACGATAAATAAAAATTGCGATATCGGCGACTGGAAACTACAAGCAAGTCATCTCATCTCATCTCGGGCATCTACGGTATAAAGGGATAAGGAGGAACTTAACGTAAAAGTCTTTTCGCGTTCCGCACGCATCCCCTGTGAGCACGGTAAAAGTTTGCCTGATCGATTTGTACGTCGTTGCATCGACGGAAAAATTCTTCGAGCTTCCTTCTAAAAGCAAAGATCGCGAACTACCCAAGATTCCCTCGTTATCTATAACGACGTACGCTCTGTACGAAATAGGATAGTCGATTTGAATTTCAGAAAATTCCCATTGTTCTTCCCCTTTTGTCTCTCTTCGAGTGCCTCTCTATCTCGTTTGTTATCCACGGAAATATTATTTCCTGGCTGAGATACTTTCCAAATTTATGTCTGGCCATTGCTTCGAGCAGTTCTTCTTTCCTCTGGTAGAACGCATTGTAAACTTGTTAAGTACACAGTAGAAGACAGAAAAAGATTATGGAAACAGTGAGCCGCAGGCAGGTTTTTATTCAATAAATAATTCTCAGGTAGTGGCGTGAAAATAATTCGCGAATCACTGCTTTTCGCGTTGCGTCCTTCCGATAAAGTTCTTTCATTCGATTATCTTTAGACGGAAAATCCCTTGCCCTTTCGTTTTTCCCCTTCCGGGTCAAATCAAAGTTAGATACGAGGTATCGTTGTTTCCCGGAAACGCAATTACTTGCCGGCGTTGAAAGTGGCGCGAAGTAAAATACGGGGGTTAGGAAAGTTGTAAAATTTTGCGCCGCGAAAGTTTTAGCGTTGCATAGCGTTTCTCTTAGCGTAGTTTCCTTTGTAAATTTCAACTTCATTATCGTTGTTTGCCGAAGAAATATGATTAATTTTCCGCATTGTTGCGTTTCTTCCAACGGAGGCACGAAATTGGCGAGATGAATCAAGAGCGAAAGTTTCAAACTCTCTTTAATACGTTCTAGCGCATTATGCTAAATCAAGTGATTCTTGTCCTGTGTGGAGAACCGTGCCATATAATACTTGTTTCTTTTTTACTTCTCTTCCATCTGGCTTATGCAGCTTCTTTTACTTGCAAGATAACTTCTAACGATAGCGGTTCCTTGATGAAAATACTAATGAAAAGTTAGGTAATCCCTGCGACAAGGCTCCTTCGATTCACTTCATTTTACTATAACCGAATACAGGAATATCGGAAAAGAAATTGCAATCGCTTGTTTGATCTATTTGTATAAACAATCGGAAGAAGATATTTTCTTTGCCGTTGAAGAGAAAAGAAAACTTCATTCGAAGATGCAACATTAAGTCGATATCCGTTGAAAGAATACATCGAAGTGAAGGGCTCTTAGATATTTCGAGGGTACTTTACATTCTATTTTGCGATAAAAATTTTGAACTTTTATAAGTTCATTTATCTGTACAAATATATACAATATATATATATTGTTCGAAATGTATATGTGAAAGTTCGAAATTTTTGTATTCCTATCGTTTGATCGAAATTGCTGTCGTTCTTGATCGTGTCATGAAGATTCATTAAGATTATTTAAAGATAAGATTATTTAAAGAACGAAATCTAACAAATATGGTCTTTTTAAATTGTAAAGCTTCCTCGAAATACCTAGGTATCTTGCACTTCGACAGGAGAAAATTCAGAATTCCGCGTTCGCGTTATTAAGTTATCTGAGTTTCTTACGATATTTCAGATTTACTTGGCAGCATTCACACTGGCGCGCTCCGGCGCGCCGCGGCGCAGCGTCTATCGTGGTTGTAATTCCGTAGAAATAGAGATTAATTTGCAGAAATTCCGACCACGTTATCCTAAGCTCGTGGGATTCACGAAGATTACGCCGAAAATGAATGTGGTATAGCATCGGTAACCTCTGCAACACGAGACACGCTCTATCCCTTAGTACTTATATCGAGACTCGTTTTATTAACTTCTCGTAGACAAACTAAGTGGATTTTTCATGCGCAAATTTTTATTTCTCTTGAACAAAAATTCTAATGTTTGACTTAGAGAACAGTTTTGTATGAATCGCAGAATCTTTCGTCGTATCACAAAATTTGTACAGAATTTTTGATCATCGATCACTTTTAGAACAGCAAAAAGATTAGGCTTGAGCAAAATTGACTCGATTAATTTAAATGTCTGACTACGTACGGCTAAATCCACTCCAATTGATAATCTGTTTGTTCGATAAAAACTTGATGGAAAAGAAATACGGAAGAGCTGAGGATTTTACGATTATTTCGAACTCTGAAACTAATATTCTTTTATTTTCCCTTGAACTTTACCGATAAATCGGAGATACTCCTCCAAGTTTTCTGCCCGTTAAGAAACATCGAGTATTTTTCAGTGAGTTTATTTTGCACCGTAATGTTCGATTCTTTCTAGAGATATAGGCAAAAAAAGAAGTACATTACCTTTGAAGATTGATTTATCGAGAAACGTATAGCCGAACCACTGTTATATTTCCAATATTCAATGGAACACGTTCCGTAAAATACATTGCCAATGAATCACGTTCCATTAGCAACGTTCCTTTAACTCACGTTCATCCAATTGATCCTTAACGCGGGATACGCGGGATTCGCCTCATGAATAGACTCGAGTTCATGCAGAATTTTCCCTGTAACGTGCCAGATCCTTCGTGAATTGATCGAGTCCTCTAATGTATTGCCTAACGTGAAATTGAAAAATTGTTACACGAAAGTTGAAATGTTCCCTCGTCAGACAAAATAATTCAGGATTGGTTGTAATTCGTTAAGTTGTGTTTACGAACCAATTATTTTAATTGAAATTTCTATCCACTAATTTTCGAAACGCATGATATTCATTTTTCATGTATTTCACCACTGTTGAATTTTCTATTTTTATAACTGAAATATTATATTTATTACATTAGATTTAAATTGTAAATAAATAAATACAAGGAAAGTCTGAGAAAAAATTGTCTGATCGACCAAACCTTCATAAGAGATTTCTACAAATGTACGAATACTTTTGTGAACTACTGTATACGCACCAATCGAACAAAAAATTAAACTAATATCTACAAGAAATCAAGGTGATTCAATATCGAGAGTATCTCGGAGCGTTCGACGTCGATGTTTTTCCGGAGAAGTTGAAGGTGTTCCACTTGGTGGCAATAACTCTCGCCTGCAACGAACTCCCGGAGGAAACAATCTTTATCCCGAGAAAAGCCCTTCGCTCTACATTTAAACGACGAATGATAAAACGAAGCTGTTAAGAGGATAGTTCTCTCGGGGCCTCGAAAGAAACCGCTAAAAGAAACGGTCTCCGTTTTCACCGATTCTCCCGAGTACTTATCGCCGTTTGTCGACGAACCAAAAAACAGTTACACCACAACAAGCTGTAGACCGAGGGATAAACGTCGTGCCGACGAAAGAGTCGAGTTATTTGCCGATAAATGGATTAGCTGGGTGGGCGACGAACGAAACAAAACTACGTAAAACATCAGCGTCGGAAGAGTTAAAGGTTTAGGCGAGAAAAAAAGTAAAAAATAAGGCCAGAAAATGTTTCAGAAGCGTTGCAAAGCTGGTCGTACTCGTTTTTTTCCCTTCCGCGCTAGTTAGTCGATTTGTAGGATTTTTGTTTCGCGTACTTCCGCTTGGGATTACCGCCATTACGTTTCGCGAATGTTTTCCCTAGCTCGCTTTTGTACCAAAACACATACGCTAGAATTTCTAAGGGAGGAAAAGGTGTCGAGGACGGGAGAGAATACTCCGATCCTCGTGTTTCAAAGCAACGGATATCGTTTAAAGGAAATAGAAAGATCAGAGTCCTAACATTTAACAGAATCTTTTGGCTAAAGATACTTCCAATATCGCTATCTTTGCATCAAATTAATCCCAAGCGTAGCTCGAAGGCGTTCGCCATTCGATGACCATACAAAGATGGTCGAAGCTTTCGAGCTGAAGAAAACTCTAAAGGAAACGTGCCACGTGAGTGCTCGAGGGAAAAGTATCTCTTACAATCTCGAAGATGGCCCCGATTTTTGATAGAGGTCATCCTCTTTCAGATCTGAACTTAGCCTGGAATAAAACTCGACATAAAAATATCCAGAAATAGAAGCTTTTCCACTTCTCGGGGTAAGTCTACCGAAGGACATTTGATAGTCTTTTTAACTATTCATAGTTCGCTCGAAATTCCCCTCCGGTCGTGTACTTTAGCTAGAGGCAAGTAAGGTTGGAGTTAAAAGGGGCGATTTTTAAAACGTTCCTGACCCAGAACTGCCGGTTATTTGCGATACTCGGTTAATAGTTGGATCAATTAGCGACCAAAAGCGATGAATGAGCTGCTCGTTGATAGCAAAGCCACACGTTGACACGAAAGCGGCGACGTTTCTATTACCTTGGTCTTGCCTGTCGCAACCGTAAACGTCTGGATTGCAGATAGCAACGCCCCTGGAGGAGTTTCCTTCCTTGAGGAAATTGATAACTCCCCGTTGCACTGGACGCGGCGATTTTTCAACGACAAGAGGACAGTATCTCGCCTACCGTCCTTGCGCGGCTGCCGATTAATGCTCGCGTTCCTTCTAATTAATTATGCAAAAGAATGAAACGGAGATGGATAGTAGCGACCTGGATTCTTGAAACCCTATAAATAACACTCGAAAGGGACGAGCGGTTCGAAGTAACGGTAAAAGGGTGGATTTAGTGGAAATTGTTCGTGAAATGAAGAGACATGGAGGATAGTGTTTTTCTTTACGCCCGATGTGTTTTTTCGATATATACTATTTGAATTTCCCTAGATTACGGTTCTTTCGTGTTATTTCCTAAGAAAAGGAAAATTGGAAATCTCAATTGGATTTTCTTGTCTAAGGGACACCGACAAAGCTGAAGGCTGACTGTAGTCGTTCGATTTCTCTGCGAGCGTGTTGACTATAGAGAAATAAAACTTTCCGGGATGTCTCGTCACGATTGTACTCCTTGAAATCTTGTTTTCATTTCATGGGGGCATAGCCGCTTTAGGCGAGATGCCTTTGTTCGCCGTTTGATCAGGTTTACGAACAAGAGAATCGACTTTCGTACGCAAAGAGAGAAACACCTCAACGACTAAGTTTTATTACAGCCCGGGATAGCACGAGACATTTTCCTTCTCGACAAGAAGCAGCGTTAATTTCACTCAAAGTACGAATGGTATCAGATGCAGAGCCGGGTTAAATCCTTCGTACTAGCTTCCAGACTTCTAAACGAAACTTCCTAGCTGTAACCAATATGCACAGTACACGTGCATTTATATACATGTTGCTGGCCCTTGACATGGTCCTACATGCGACCTCTCTTAGTTTGAAAGCATCGATCAGCAATTAGTAAACGAGTTTGCTTCGCCTCTCGGCTCGCAAGAGAACTCGAAGAATTCGCTGTTAGGCGTACGATGGACTCTCAGGATGCAAATTGCCCGTGTCGACGAGCCATCCAAAACCGCCTTTATCACTTTATCGCGCTATAACAAATGGTATGATTTAATAATTATTGCGCTATGCTTTAAAGTATATGTCGGGAAAAGGAACGAAAGATATATTTTGATAATTAATTAGGATTATTTTGTAGGATTTAATAGGAGACGTAAAAGATCGGTTTGCCGATATAATAGGAGGGCACTTGTCCTTCGTACGAAAAGAGTAGCAGGGTCAGCAGTTTCTAAGTATATTGGCATGGAAAGGTGAATCTTGATCGCGAATTCCGCCCACCGTGGCGAAATCGATATTTAACGAACCACTCTGCTCTGACCGATCGTGTCTGACACATTGAACGTCGATTGATTTCCAGGTGCTATATTCACTCATGACCAAAAGGATAGCAGTACAGAGTTGGCCTTCAAGTATGCCGTGTACAAGATCAACAAGGAAAGGCTTATCCTGCCAAAGACGACGCTGGAGTACGATATACAATACGTGCCAAAAGATGACTCCTTCCACGCGTCGAAGAAGGGTGAGTGATCCATCGATTAAATATCTTTTTACATCGATACGTGTATGAATTCTGATTTCTAAATTGTAAGTTTCTAAGCCATAGAGTAATGTGTGCTTATGTTTCTTTGTAATTAATTAGTATTATACCATTATTATAATACCATTATGGATTATCTTATTCAATTTATAGTATACATTTTTCCATAGTAAAATTTAATATCCACTGCCACGTTGATCCTCCTACTCGTCGGCATTGCTTTGTATCTCGTTACTTAAGGACGACAAAATTCAAAACGCCGGAGGAATGGATAGGAAGAGATATTAAAGGCAACGTGAAAATTGTTTCCAAGCGTAAGCCGATGCCTTCAGGAAAATTTATCACCACGGCGTTATAATAAGTTGACCAAAGGTAATAGCTTTGGTCGTGGCGTCGTTATTAACGTTGCATGCAAGTTATTTCACTCATATCGATTAGAAAATTTACATTATCGGTAATTAGTTTTGCGGTATATTTTATAGAACAATCTCTTTTCAAAAAACCTTTCTTTTTCAACTTTTAACTTTTTTTCGATTGCGATTCATGTAATAAAAATCAAAGTGGAAATCATGTTGGAGCATAGCAGTAAAAAGGAATTGTAAGATATATAGCCCTATTTCACGTAATTATTAGGACGACAGATGCATCTATTCAGTCTTGGTTTACGATGTCATCGGATTTGCATCCTCTGAGTCTAGTCTTTTCCAGGAAGAAGATGTTATCTGTGACTTTGTTTCACTGATAAATATCAAGGTATCGATAAATCAGGGTATCAAACGTGATAGATCGAATAAAAGGGACATTCCGTCGTTGTAGATCTTTGGAAAATCCACGGTGAAATTTAGTATTTACCGGGTAATCCGTCAGCTGTGCCGTTTTCATCGCGCTACGTATCCCACGTAAATGTAGTCTCTGCAGAAAATCAGATCAGTGGATTTACTCTTTTTCTTTCTACTAAATCGTCTACCGTCCCGTGCAGCAAACAGATGGATCAAGTTCCAGATCGATATACTCAACGTATCCTGTCCGCTATTGACTCGATTTCACTCTAGTCGAATTATTTCATTCTGATTTTCCTATGTGTAGCAAAATAGTAGCCATTGATTAGTATTCTGTGTGTTTTCCTTCTTGTTTCTTTAAAAATTGAATTTTGAAATGTAAAAAGTAAGACGTGAAACGTAAGATGCAATAAAATTGAAAATTGATTCGCTAAAATTGAAAATCGTTGAAAAAGCAATTCCGGACTTCTTCGGTCAACCAGAAAATCTAACATACGAATTATCTGTACAAAGTACCAGTTGGTCCATGGCCACAAGCCAGCAAACGCTTGTTCCACAATAGCCGTGACTTTTCTTTCGATGTCGACAATGACTGTTGCAGAAGCCCTCTTTCAGTATCATAGATTCTAATCACCTTTCAACTTTGCCAACATCACGAAATACCTTCGGCTCTGCCGTGTCATCAGTCTGTTTTCGATGACGATAAAAATATAATTTTCTTATCCAAATTTTACCTTTCAATTATCGGTGTAAAATAAATCCGTTGTCAAAGCTAAATCCGATTAGCATGTAAAAATGTTTCCAAGCGAAACAGTGCCATGCTCGGTGAGTTATTGTTCGACAGTTGGTTTCTTATTCA
The DNA here is from genome assembly GCF_014825855.1 of Bombus pyrosoma. NCBI lineage: Eukaryota > Metazoa > Arthropoda > Insecta > Hymenoptera > Apidae > Bombus > Bombus pyrosoma. The sequence goes on along the minus strand of NC_057773.1, from coordinate 10,139,861 downwards.
CGCAGGTTTATGAGTATTCTTACAAAATTCCTCCTTTCCAGTAACTTTACAAAATCGCCATCACCAACCTGTTTTCGATAACGATAAACACATATTCTCTTTAACTTAATGCGACATCCGAACATCATTGGAAACGGTATCGAGGTTAAAACCTTCTCACGTGAGAAATCTGTCGAAACGAAACGGTGTCATATTCGAAGTTACTGCTCGAAGATTCCCTCGACAGTTGGTTTTCCATTCACCGGGTTCGAGCTCTTCCGCTTACGAGGTCTTTTATCGTTTCATCCGCCTCTTTTAAACGACATCACTTCGAGCTCGGTATCGCTAAAGACAGGCCTGGAGATACGGTTTTCCACAAAACCGCTTGTAAGGCTCTCGAGAACAAGCGAACAACGCCGCGCCGACCTGCTACGGCCACGGTTGTATGCATGCAAATGCGCACACCTGCCGCCAAGATGAAGCTCGTAGAACCGTTTGTTTCGCGTAAAGCGTTATCTGCTCCTGGCCGTGGGCGTTTTTATGTTTTTATGGTTATGTGAATACGTGCCGGTAAACGGTGACCGGTAATCGGTAGCAGAACCGATACACTTCGCACTGCGGACGAGTCGAATTCGCTGGTCTATTCGATTGTCGTGCCTGGGTGACGGTGTTATCACAAAATTACGAAAAATCGAGTCTCGCGCAACTAATTTCAAGTAGCTCGAGGAATACGCGTGAAATTGATGATTATTACGAGAAACGAATATCGTTAGAAGGAGATTCAACAAATCGATCGATTTAAGAAAGAGAAATCTGCTGGCTATGTACTTATACTACTATAGCTATTCTCCAACACTGGGGGAATTTTTATTGAAACGAACTGTCCGCAAGTACTAATCTTATTTCGATATCTGTGATACATACAATACAACTTCTTATCTGGCCTCTAATATTTCAATATTTAAGATTTTGGGTTACGAGGAAAATATAGTTCCAAAGAAGAAATTTAAAAGACCTAACAGAAGGGTTCCAATAAAAAAGGGCACAAGGTTGCTAGGTTGACTTATCGACAAGTCTCGAATAAGATAAATTAATAAGAAACATTTTGACAATGGGGTTAGATAGGACCATTTCACATTTGACAAGAGACGAGTATCTTTTCTTGAAATAAGTTTTCAAATTGTAAACGCACAATTAGGTTCTGATACGAAGAGGAAGTTACGTACGCTGTATACAGACAAATGGTAACGAACGTAGTACAATGAACGGTTGGATAAAGCAGAAGAAAGCGGCACTTGGTACAACGTCACGTCTTGTCACGTGTTCGAGAGCATCTCTTGAGGTCTCTGTTCTCGATGCCTTGCACGAATAAAGACCCTCCATGGTTGCTTCTCAATCTTCAATCTTCCGCACGGAGCCTTCTCGGCCGTGAACATGTATATTCGCATCTTCTTCTAAGAGAAACTCGACCGTGAACCATTTTACGTAACTTATGCGCATCTATAGTGTCTTATAAATATGCCGTTGGAACCGTGGAGAACTGAGTTTCTGGCGCGCATGTAATTTCCTCTTTGAGCAGCTCTAGTATATTGCAAAGGAATATTTTTTAACTTTCACTTTCTCTTTCATTTCGCAAGACGTTTTACGCTCGATACTAAACAGATGTGCTACAAGTCCAGGTACATTTTCCAAGTTATTTCCAGTTATATACAGTCGCCCCGGAAAGTACGTTAATTATCTTTCATTTAAACTTTTACCGGAAGCGTTACCTTACTTTCAGGGGCGATTATCTTGTCGGTAACTCATCCGCACACAAGTTGACAGCGCCTGTAGGGAAGATCCCGTACGGTTGCCAATGTTCCCCGATCACGTTCGCACGCCCATTTCCAAAAAAAAGCGCTAAGGACGAAATGGAATGGAAGTGCGAAACCATCGCTTTTAAACTTTCACTGTTGTCAGTCAGCCTTCGCCGTGAACGCATAGCAGGTCAACCTCGAAACAACCGCGCGTTTAGTGTAAATAAATCAGTCAAACACAAGCATTTAGTATTTTTCCTCTTGTGTGAAATTGTCCTTCGAGATGGTTCTTACTAGTCGGTAAATATGCTACAAAGTTCGATACAAGTCAACAACGAGCATAATCGTATGTAGAATCTTACAAACATTGGTAATCTCTGTTAAACCATCGCTTAAATGAAGAACATATTTTTTTTTGCTTCTTTGATGTCGAAACAGTCGGGTAATTAACTTTTCTTCTGTTTCGTTTCCTCGTGAAAAATATACCTTCGACTGTTCTCTCGTTGGTTCGAGGCAGAGGCATTTCACAACCGGAAGCTAGCAGTCGCGCCACCGCGAAATCTGCAAATAATGGAGCCTACGGCTACTCTCAAAGGTTTGAGGCTGGGATTAAACCGAGCGGATTTGGCGATCGTATTTCAAAGCCGGGTCAACGACGTTCGTGCAGCCGCTGCTCTTTTCGCGATTTAAGCTTCGCTCTGAACAGCATCTGCGACCCTGTCGCGGCGGAATCGTGCTATCGCCGATGCTATTCCGCTTCGTAATTCTCTATATATACTGGTTAATCGAAAATCAACACCTGAATCCCGTAGTTCGGTCAACGATTTCTAGATTTCAACAGTTCTAGCTTCAGATTAATATAAGTTTGTACGATGTTAAACGAAGGGTGTGAAAGATACAGTATCGAGAACAGATCAGTGAATTTTATACTGTGACAAGTGTCATTTTGTTTAACAAGGATTTTTAGTTTCAATCTTTTCTGTAACTTGTTATTCGTGGCATGTTTACCAAAAAAAGGGGAGATTTTAGAAGAAAAAAGCTTTTGGTTTTCTCACGTTACCGCAATGTTGCTCTTTTATCGTAACGCAAACCACAGGGAACGAACGGACGACTATAGTATCGTTTTTCTTTGGATTTTGTTTCCTTTCCTTTTATCAGCAAACTTAACTTAGACATCACAAAAACGCTATTTTCCTTTCTTTTTCCCTTGCGAAGATTTTTGCCGAAAGTCGATGTTGATTTCTCAATTCTTTTCTTTTTGATTAATTAATTATTTAATTTTCTTTCGAATCTTTTCAAGAAATTTGTAACTAACGATATCCCAAAACTAGGTTGATAATCTGATTTTATGTCGACGAGAATCAATATTAAGAATCAGACCCCAATAAATTCAAGTCCATTGATATCAAATTCCGATCGGACTAGTTCGATTTGGATTTGTGACTTCGACAATCTTGGCATCTAGCATCTTGTTATCAAAATTTATTTCCGCTATGGCACTCGACGACGTGCATGGAGGAATCGCTTTATCGACAATTTTCGAATTCATCTTGTGTGCACTCTTGCTCTGAATGGATACGTCTCTTTCGTCAGTTGATTTCACTGGGTATACAAGGAGAAGGTAAGCGAAAGGCGAAGAAAGGATGAACAGAGCGAACTTGCAGATCAAGTACAAAAGGAAGGGGATGTTTGCTCTTTGCACCAATTCACCCGTGTGTCTTCAGGCTGTGGAAAATAAATTTTTCTTCTAGCGTAATGAAAATCACCGATTTTTAAGTTTTCGTAACATTTTTCTAGATTTGTAATACTTTAGGGAATTTTCACATTTTTGAAGATTTAAGTGACATTTTCATATAGTTCTCATTGTGATTTCTCTGCTAAAAATTTTATACCTTAATCGTAGTACTTTTAGCAACAACTGTATTGAAACTTGAATTGAATGTTTAGGTCAACAATATATTTATTAACAAGCGTCTTCTTTTGATCGCGTCTCGTTGCGCGGTTACAACTCGACCTTATCGTTTCCTGGTTCTGTTTTAAGCTGGTCCAGATCCGCACGCTAGCAGTGTTACCCTATAACTGAAAACCCCGAAGCCAACGTCGCCTGTCTACTGTTTATGGCCTGCCCTCGTCCCAGTCTTTTGTCTATACGCTGTCGATGGCTTCGGTGCTTGAGAAAATTAAAAAGGCCAGATGTAGAGTTTTCTTAGAAGTGGTGACCACTTCAACAGGTTCAAACTTAACTACCGATCGGATTCGATTCTTTTCTTTTTGTCACCCCTCAATATCCCCACTGTCCACGCGTTTGTCAGGCGTCCGCGACCGTTACCACGCACACCTTCTTCTCGAACATTCGGCGGAAGGACCGTTGGGATATTGATGGCTCATTAGGCACTTCGCTTCGGCGATATACATTGTTGCCGAGTACCGCTACACAGCCGTAGATGTAGGGAGTAATAGAAGAAAATTTCGACGATGGAAATAGCAGTACGAACGCGCAGAGAAAAGAATTCCAACGCTTAGAAGAAGCGTAACAAGAATAACAGATAAGTATCATCAACAATTAATAACATACTAATAACATACAGTACTAAAATGAAAATTTTAAAGGGCCAGGATGAAGATACCTGAAAGGGAACCAGGATTGAAAACAACCAGTAACACCATGAAAAGTTGAAAGACAGACGTCACAGAGACATTGATATAACATTGGAAAAGTAGAGTAGAAAGTTCTCAGATGGTGTGATATTGATTTCACGGCAGGCGAAGAGATTTAACGCACAATTACTCTGATTGAACGAGGTTGCTCTAGTGGTCGGGGGTTGGTCTGCAGAATTGACGACATCAAAGGACAAACTGGCACTCGCCACCTCGTTAAGGGAGTTGAAAGGAGAGCCAACAAGGGCTGGACACATCCACGGAAAGGATACACGGTTCCATGTGCGTCTGCAACGGCCGCGAGTCATTGTTATCTGCTTCCAGTATTTCTCGCCGGTTCGTCCGCTTCGAAGTGAACGTTCTCCTCTCTTTCAACCAACTACGTTTCATCTTGCTGAAACTGAGCATTACGGGCAGATTGTTACTTCAAATACGTCTCATTCTTGATTGAATTTAACGGTGTTTTAGGGATTTTTATCGCGGTATTTCTGAATGACCGGTTTGAGACATTGAACGGTGTAATTAGGTATATTGAAACAATTTAAAAATATAAGAGCATGACGCAACAAGATACAACACGGTACGACACAACGCACATATTTCTCTCTTTGTCTGTTTGTAGCAAAAAGAGAAAATAATTATTTTGCTATGGTATCGCATAATAAAACTCAGAAATTACTTGCAAAGTTTGTTAATTTTAAAGTTACATGGCACTCGCTATGCGGATGATTTTACTTGCAAATTAAAAATGTTCCTATTATAATACTGTAGCAAGCATTGTGCATAACCGTTATCGTTTAGATAATAATCTACTGCAAAGACAGTTTGTTATGATTCGTATCGGTTTTCAACTGAGGCTATTCTTACTTTCAAACAAAGAATGGGAAGTGATTCTCATCCACGCAACGACTAGACCGGAACAGACTGAATAGTCGATTGTAGCCGATTAACGCTCGAGGAAATTCAGTGAAAAAGATTGTACATCGACATTTTAATGAATCTTCCTTTGTGAAACTGGCATGTAATTTTAACCATAGAATAACAAGCGACTGACACTGAGGGTGATAGACACTCATTTCATGCTAATTATAATCGCCTCGTATATTTTCGAAATTATTTTCAAGCAATTTCTCGTATTTAACCCATGTATAACGTATTTTGGATAAAAATTCTAAAGTGCCATTTTCAAAAATTCCTAACGAGCTCTATTCTAAGAACCTTCGAATTCATAATTACGTAAAGATTAGTTAATGTATTCCCTAAAAAACGGACAATGTTTGCTATTGGTGCATTTTTGTTTGACAAACATTTCTTCATGAAAATATTTCTGTGAAATACTCCGCCGCAATTTCCTATATTCTTCCGGGTTTTAGACAGATTTCTTGACAACGAACCGATGGGGCACCATATTAAAAGTCCAGAATTAACTGCGTATTCGAGTCTGTCATGTTTCTAAAAATTGAACTAGCTCGGCGTCGAAATGCGTAGCGCGTCTGGTATCAACCAATCACGAGTCACCTGTTACTCTACGAATAATATCGAGCACGGATTTATCGCTCAGCCTTCATTCCTGTTCGATCAAACTGGCCGCGAGCTTTTGACGCAGTGCGAATTTTCTTCGTAGTAGAAAATCAACGACGCTGTTCGTCGGAAAGAAAGAAGGGAGGAAAAAAGAAGCGGGTGCAACGTCCGAGAAACGTTGGAAACTTGAAAGTTTCGATATTCTTGTGGTTCGCTTGGTAAAATACGACTGTCGATTTTGCAAGTTGTACCGACGTTACTGGGAAAGAGAAGGGAATATAACCGATAGCCAGTGACCAAGCATAGTGTCTGAGTTTTTCCAGACTATATGATGCTTCTTTCGTTTTTGTACCACAGTCAAACATAAATTCGCTAAACCTCGAATGTATTCACTTATTTTGAAAGGAATTTACGATCGTTGATCTGATTTCAATTGTTTTGTATTCATATATACAACAAGGGCGAGAAGATGTAAAGCGCAGTAGAATAAACTGGAATTGATCAGACAAGTAAAATTCAACCTCGTAGAAGGAAAGACTATCTCAGCTTCTATTTTCCACCTAAAACCTCGTAAATTCTTCGGGTTTAGCGTAACCTTCGAGACGTTGAATTTCCCACAGCATCCTGCTTTCTGATGGTTTTATTCGGTTCAAAGAGAAAGTTAGAAGGTCAACGAATGGAAAACGAAGCTCCGACGAAACACGGGTGAACATTTGTCGATACCAACGGCGCACGCATGACGCGATTTGTTAAGGAGATTAAGGTCTTTTCCTTTTGTTATTGATCGGATGGCCGTACGGAAGTTTTCAGATTTTTAACTTCTTCTTCTATTCCCTTTCAATACTTTACCTTGAAAGCTTTACTTTTTCTTTTTATACGATTTTATTTCTTCGACTGCTTTCCCAATATTGATAACAGAAATATCTACGCATATAATATGTTATTCCTTTCGAACCTTTTTAGCTCTAAATCCATAAAGTTTCCATTTTTTAATTTTATTAAATTTATCATTAACCTAAAAGCTTTTAAAAAATCATTCTACTTTGTTCATTTTTGGCTTCTGCAAAAATGTCTCGCTCTATATGCTTCAAACTGCAGCATATTAAATTGGTTCAACAACATATTGGAGTTTAAAATTGTACTTTCATAGGAGACAGAATGTACTTACCGTATCTTTGACCTGTGGCCTTCAGATTAACAAAAATTTTCTGTGCTAAGTACTCGAACGTTTTCGTGAACCGCTCTCTGTCAGAGAATAAATAATTCGGCCATGTAATACAAGTGCATTGCATTTTCATCCTCGCGTGAAAACCCGTTACTCTGGCAGATGAAAAATGAAAAATTGAATATTCTTCCTATCAAGTCGTCTTGCCAAAAAACGTGACTAACCAATCCTTGGTGACTGGGGAGATCGATGCTCATACCATTTAATTGCCGCCCCCCTTAACTATCCCTGCGTCGTTTCTACCCTCCAAGGTGACCTGAACCTGTCGTCGATGATGTAATTACCAGGGGCAGCGGTTAAAGGCAAATTAACCGGAAGTTTATCCCCTGACCCTAAGCCCTGCGGGTTAATTAGCTGGTCCGAATTAAGAGACGACTGAGTGGATCCGTACCTTGAGAAAAATATATCAAATGTAAGAGACTTCGGGGAATGACTGCACCAAGTATTACTCGGCGCTTTTAATAGAATTTCGCGATGAATGGAGAAGGAAAGTATTCAATTCACGTTCCCTTATTCATGTGCAATTCATTTTAATGTGATTTGGAAAGATAGCGGAGCAACTGCACGATAATAATTGTGATAATATAATTGATGAATAATAGAAATTTAATATTATTTTCAAAAACAAAAGCTCAATAATTCTAATGATTCTATTATAAATTTAGGAGAGATACTAAATATAATATCGGAATATAAGATCCATCGAGTCTGCTACGTAGTTTGTAAGTACAAATTAGCGTAATAAGCAATTATACACAGCATCTACGTTCTTGTTGACTATTCGATATTTATAGGAGAGATAGTCGCTCAACGAAGTCGCCTGGAGCAACCACGACCCGCCAGACAGGTATTTTAAACTTCGAGCGAGTCTATAAACTTGTTCATAAATGTGGAGGCTCCCTAAGTACTCGCACTTGAACCTCTACAGTGGCAGCCTTTTGGTCGACCACTCGTGCTCGTAAGAAAAACCACATTTCTCGCCTTCAAAAACAGTCCCCAACACATTCTTTCTTTCGCTATTCTTCGGTGTTACATTTCGAAAACTTCATCCTCACATATTTTATATAAAAGAGGAAAAAAACTTAACGTGTGACAAAATCGATGCTATCAAGAATATCAACAACGACAATGAAGTTTCAGGCAAAAAAATCGAGATTTAATTAAAAACTTTAATTAAACCCGCTCCCTGGTCCAAATCTCTAAAGAGTCTACCCCCTCGTATCCTGAAATACTTGGATCGTTCATACGACAGATCGCTATTTTGAAAATACGGACGACTACCGGCCCATGAATTTTTAAAATTAATGCAGTGGACGTTCGCGTTCAACGTAGGATATTAATTTTCCATCCAGCGTTGAATTTTCTACGACTGATGCAACGTGTTTCGCGTAAAGCGCGCGATTCTCTATTTCCTCCAAAATAAATGAAGTAAACTTCGTTGTTTTAGAAATGAAAATATAAAACGTATGGGCCAAATGCTACGAATTGCTATCAGATTCCAGCGTATACGAAAATGGCAATATAAATGTTGCGTCAAAGGTTTTATCGCGTGTCATGGGAGTACCCAAGGATAGCGCTACGTAAAGCTTCCGCTTTGCAGCGGGAACAATGCCGATCTCGCTACTTTTAAACAGCGTTAAAGCCTATTTTTAAAAGTCTCCACACCGCTTGAAGCCGGTCCGTTTTCATCTCAACTAGCGTAATTTCTACTCCGTATCTCACGCGAATTCCTTTTCGCTCTTCCTTAATACGTTGTATAAGTTAGCTCTACACAAAGTGCATCGAAACAGGCATACTTACCTAGGAAACCGGTAAATGTTCTCTTTATTGGGGAATAAAGTTCGCCATTTCGGCAACTATCGTCTTGTAGCGTTCCTCGTTATGAGAACCATCATTTTGTATCGCTCCTCGTTAAGAGAACCATTATCCTTAATAACATTATCACGTGGTGGATTTTATTCTGCATGGAGCAAAATGCATAGTGTTTTTAAATTAAAAGTATGATTAGAAGTAGTCACAAGATGTACGAGAGAATTGAAAATTTGGTGTCTCGTCATCTTCGTGTCTCGTTTATATCTCGTTTATTCTATTGTATTCGTTGTCACCTTTAAATTTTCAGCGACCAGCAGATCTGATAAGATTTCCGCAATATCTACACGATTACCTTACAACAACCTCATTCTTTATATATCTCTTTCTTTTATGAACTTCGTTGTTCTTTTCATACTTTAACAACAGTTATCTCGCCCATTGCTGTACTAAACAAGGAATAGTAGGTTTTTAGTATTTCACTATTATTCACTTTTTATTGTTGGTCGAATCTCTGCTCGTCGCTACCTTTATTCGTCGCCAGCCATTTCTCTGTCAGTCGTTTTCACTTATTCATTGCTCGCGGCACAATCGCCACTTCAAAGGATACGCTAATGGAACGGATATTAAAAAATAAACGGAATATGTCTACCTCGGAAATGAAAACAGCCACAGGCCTGGCGATTTGAGTTTTCTTCTCCGCCAACGTTTAACGATGGTTACGTGATTAAACCACAAATTATCCCCGACAAGCCAACCAGTTCATTAATTCTTCAAGCCAACTGTTCATTCTTCTTATTGTAAGTTCCTCTTTGTTTAAAAAATTTTTCTTTCAGTTTCACAGCTTTCCTGGAGAGCGTAGGAAGACCGTAATGGCTTCGACGGTCATACGAATAATCATTGACGTGTAGGTTTCGGGTTACTGCACATTAACATTTATATGCAACAGTTGCACGGTCAAGTTAAAATATTGGCCAACGTTTTAACGCGCCGATAAATTCATTGTTATATTTATTTTGTAACATTTTCAAAAGCATCTGCATTAAATCTGTTACAGATACATAACGTATTTTGATGTGTTTGCATTCATATAATATACAGCGAGCTTCGAGTAGAAAGAAATTGCTCGATACCGGCATAATTCGAATATAATGACCGCGATTGCGTCTCGAACGTGAGCGCATTAACTCGTGCACGGAGAATTCATTACCCGTTGGTTTCCGTTCTCGCTGATCTTTTTCTCCGGGTCGTAAGTAATCGAAGTAACATCCAGACAGAAAGCTTCATAAATTCCGACGCCGTTGTGATTCATACGACGTAACTAGTTTCACGGAAAGCCACGCAACGTAACATTGCCGACGAGATATTCCGCGTGGGTAATATGTCGTCAGACCGGAAAACGATAATAGACATTGGATCGTTTTGCCGATGAGGCGGCGCACTAAAAGTCACGACCGGATGCCACAGCAAGTAGATAAGTCCTTTATAGCCAGACGTTCGAAACGGTGCAAGAATTGCTTTAGCTTCGTAGAAAAATCAGTGAGCAACTCGTTGAAAGGATTATTTCTTCCGTTTTCCTTGGACTTACATCTTCTTCGACCGTTTTAATGCATCAGACTTCTTTATTTCTTTTATATTAATATTACTTTTTCCCTCGTTCCAATCGTTTCAAGCTTTTACGAACTTCCATATTCTCCTCGTTGATATAATTTTCCAATCCTTTATATCTGGCTCAACACGATTACAATACCTAATTTGTACTACTCATAATGGCCTCGTGTCGCGCTCTCCTCGCGTTTTACTACTGCAAGAATTCACTGAATGCGCGTTGTTTCATCCGTTGTTTAGATCTGTTACGCGAAACGTTGCAAAATTTCGTTAGCACTGTTCTGAGATTCAATTATCATCGTTACATTGATAAAGTTTGAAACAAATCTGAAAGTGCACATAAAATCAGTAAGCCAGTGTAAATTGCGCGTTACAACGATCGGTTCTAAGGTCGTAAAGTCACGAGCAAGATTGAATTCCGAAACCGGTTCCAATCCCTTTATACAACACGTGTCCCACACAATTCGAACCGCAATATAGGCCATGTGATAGTTGCCTGTTCTCAACGCGACACACGAATCCAAATTCTTGCCTTGTGTATTCTATTAACTCACAGGCATAAGGTAAAATAACTCGCACACCGATTGTCTGAGGTTTGAAAGGCACTGTAGTTGGCTAACTTAGGATCTGAATAGCACCAGGACAGTCTGTAACAACTCGTTGCAATTGAGGCAAGATAACACCTAGAGTATGCCATTCGGCTACCCTACGCGTACTTCTCCGCTTTGTGCATCGTGCTCCAAGAGCCAGACACAGAATGATTTTACAAGCACTATGATCTCCAGTACTAGGTTTAGCCGGACGTTAGTTTGATAATAACCAGACGCTTTAATTAATACGTATTTAGCAACGTTACGCCTACTGGAATCCAAAGTATCTGACGCGGATCCTTGTTTTCAATTGTACTCACATATATTGAATCATCTGTTAATTTAATTATTAATTTAAAAACCGATCAATAATTTATCAAAAAATTTTCTACGATAACACAATTCTAAGCTGCCCTTTCCTTAAAATTTTGAATTTTATACACAACATATAGCGATTCCAAACTTTTTGTAATTTTTTTATAACTTTCACTTCAACTAATTACGTAACATCAGTTCTACGTGTAAAGAATATTTGATTCAACTTGAGATATGAGCGAGAGGGAGAGTAACGTCATTATCGGTAATAATCGACATTCCTGGTGTCCGTGGAACAATTTCCAATAGCCATAAACGAATACCAGGGTCATGTGTTCGGCTTAGCGAGTCGTTAACGCCGCATTAACATCGTTCTCCGGTCATCTACACGTTCCCGATCTTAATGGGTCGCTGGTGCTCCTCATCTCGCCGATTTCTCTCTGTAATGATTCATCGAACGAACAAGCGTGTCGAAATTACCAGCAGATCGCCAAGTAGATATGCGAATTTCTCTAACGATCATCAAATGAGGCAATCAACTAACAGCCTCGTCTATATTTTGTTTTATAATAATCTCATGTATAGTTTAACTGTTCGCTTTTTTACAGTGGTAAACCATCGTAGAACTATTGTAGCAATGAAGGAAAACTTGAGCTTCTAAAAATCCTTCAAATTGATTGTTCTACTTTATTCCCATTTCCTTTCTCCCTGTCTGGATTCTTTTCTCTAGTTTAAAAGACCACTTCCGCTTTCATTTCCTTCCAGTACGAACTTTACTTAATATCCAATCATCTATCTTGAGTTTTCACTTCTCTTCTCTACTTCTCTACTTCTCTACTTCCACTACACTGTTGTTATTATATATTACATTGTTATTGTAACATTTTTGTTACATTGTTGTTGTAATATATATTATAATATATTATAATATAATACATATTTATATATACATATTAACAACAATATGTGTTGTTACACACATTACGTACATTTGTTGTTAGATATTTATACATGTTACTATAAAATTTACTTGCAAAGATACAGTGTATCCTTTATCACCCTTAATCTCTGCGCATCCGCACATGAAATATTTCCCAATTTTCCAAACGTCCAATATTACATATAATATATATTAAAAATGTTATCAAAAAATTTGATGAAAAAATTTCGAATAAAAAACCACGCGTGATATCTGGTTTCTGGCGACGTGTAAATGATATTGCATCGCAAAATACCAAGTGAACAAATGAATAGTCGAGCTCCACGTTTGTTACAGCGTGTCAACAGGTCAAGTACGGGGTGCAGGCAGTATTTGGCCCATCGGATCCCATCCTGGGCCAACACATCCATAGCATCTGCGACGCACTGGACATTCCACATCTGGAAGCCAGGCTGGACCTGGACACGGAGGCGAAAGAGTTCAGCATCAACCTCTATCCCGCACAAAGTTTGCTCAACGCCGCTTATCAGGACATCATGGAGTTTCTCAACTGGACCAAGGTCGCCATTATCTACGAGGACGACTATGGTGAGTAATTCCATCATTTCTTTCTTTTCTCTTTCTTTCTTTCTTTTTTTTTTTTTTTTACTCCTTCATTCCTTTACAAATTTTGAAAATTATGGATCTTGTCGAATGTCGTGCGATTCTTATGTTTGACGAAAAGTGTTTTGTACTACTCTCGGCTACCGGTTAGGGTTTCTCCCCATGTAATCGCGACATCGATGTCGATACGGAAACTAGAAACAAACAAAGTTGTCTTGATAAGGGTTAGTTTCGAACTACGTTGAAAGTTTAATTAGTTTTCTTTCGTGAATTCAAGAACGAGAATGAATTTCCAGAGATAACACTGACAAAACAAACATCTTGAGTCGTCTTAAGTACTTGATAATTGTATCATTCTAGTACGTTCTCGAATACCGACGAATTCGTAACTCTTTTCAAGACAGAATATTGACAGAGATATAATATCAAGTCCCACAGGTCGTTTTCAAGCGATCTGTAATGAGCGTTAAACGGGATGCATATTTATAATCTGGCAATTCAATACGATTGCGATATCGACCAACACACGGATTTTAAAACACAAACGGTCCAACTTGGAAATCCCTACGATTCTTCCAATTCCTCCTTCGTTACAATTCGACTGAGGTATAATAAAGAAACTCGAGAGAGTTCGAACGGTCTGTCTGAATATTAATTCGGTTCCATCTCTGACGAATGGAAGTCGTTGTATCCGAAACTGAATAAAAGTTTCGATTTAAACGAGGTCTGAGTGAATCGAGCTGATTGAGACGAGGAACGTTAATTGCGCCGATAGTCTCGGCGGGTTTACTCCGTTAGATTATCAATTTGCTTAACAGCCGGCGGAGGGAAGCCTCTCCCAATTACCAGACCTATTAGGAACACTTAAGATCTACGGTAATGAAATAACATCGATTAATAACACTCGCCCGCGGAGTGCAAAAACCGAGATAATGAAATTCATTCATAATGAGAAAACGTCCCGCGTTCGCCGAAGGAAGCGTCCACCTGGTTGAAGCCGAATCGCGTCTAATTAATTTGCGAAATGGCGGTTTTGAACTGCACGAGGATTCCTTGCAGCGCTTTCAACCGGTTACGCCTCAGTTTCCCCGTTTCATCGCCATTCTTTGGGTCTCCTGATCTTCGACGATGAATAATGTAAGGGGCTGAATAGAATTATGTAAGGTGCACGTGCGCGCTATCAGACATCGTGCTCGGCTTCATTTCGACCCGTTTCTCCGCGCGGAATTCTAATTAACATTTTCCAAGTTTCGCGGTTCCCCTTTGAGGCGTCAAAGAAACGACGATCCGCGCTGTTGCGGGCTAAATTGAGCGGACACAAGACTCGTTTGTTCCATGATCACGTGGTAAAATGAAATGTTTGGTCCACTGCTGCAGGTGCTGTAATTGATAAATATATAGCACTTTGGTGTATAATTTAGCCACGACCACGTCTGCTCTATTACCAAACTTTTATAAAAAGGAAGGTATTTATATTAATTAATATAAATTGATCGAATATTGCGGGATTTGTTGGTTCTTGCATGTGGTGTGCCGACTAAGTAAAAGCTAGAAGGACCATCTACTAATGTGGAAAATAATTACTGGAACGATTGCTACAGACAAAGAGATACCAAATAAAGTAGCGAAGGTGACGTCTAATTAGAGACCACAAGCAACTATTAGCTAGAACAAGTGACGACTACGATTGAGGACACTCTGATGAGCGACGACTAAGAGGAACAACTAGCAACTAAGGGTGGCGATTGACAACTAATTACTTATTTCTAAGAGGTAACCAATTTTTTGCAGTCACCACCTCCAATGGATCTGCAGCGAGACACACAAAGTAGCTCAGCATTACAAAGTACCGAGAACCATTAGATCCTGTACCGAGCATCTGGATGCCAGAAGATCCTTTGGGATATGACGTTATGATACTTTTCTAGCAAGGAAAGGAACAATGACCGACATCTAACAGGATGAATTTTTACCAAGTGCCGCGTGTGAGCTGCAAGCCGGTCTGCTAAGAAAATTTGTTGAATAGCAAACTTTAACAGAAAAATGAAGGACTAAAGTGAGGAAAGGATGAAGAAAGGAGGGACTAAATTGCTTTTATTTTATTTACGTGCTATATATTTGTTAATTTATTTAATCGTTAATTTTTTATATTTATAAATAGTCTTTCACATTCTTGACGATTTTGAACGACTGTAGTTGGTAACATTAATAACATCCCTCAATTAAATGGACAATATTATTATTATCTAATTCTATATAGATTTCTCAGTAACTGATAAGCCAGGTCCAACCTGGATTACGATAGAAGCGCGTAAATTCATCCGCTGTAAGCATCGACTGCATGCCCGAGCGTTGGAATATTCCTGTGACAGATTGTTACAACACGTGCGTCACCACCGCATTTCGTGCGCAGTGAAACGTGACTCTTCCCCGGGCGAGATCGAGGACTTCGCTGTCACCGAAGGGGAAATGGCACATTCGTCGTCAGACAGGCCTCTCGTTGCCCATTTCGAATTATAAATGCATCAGATTATATGCCGTATAAAACGATGATCTAAATTTCTACATAAACAAACCACAACTCTCTTCCATGAATTTAATCCAAACTTCAGTTTATATTTGAAGCGATTCAATCAGGAGATTTTTAAGAAAGCCGAAGTCAGGGCACGAAGCACCGCTAATACGCGCAAAGTTTCTTTAAACGCTTTCCTTTCGAAGGCTCCATGGGATTTGCGCGAACTTAACCAGGTGCCGATGAAAACACGCCTCGAGCTTAACCATCTCGACTAGCGAGCTTATCTATTTGCGGAGGTGCACGAAAGTTATACGTACAAGCCGATTAGAACACCCCTGTAACCTACAACTCACAGTCATCGCCTACCACCACACTCGTCACCAACTCGAGACACAAACCATTCCCTATCCGTTACCAAACTGATTCCCAACAGAGATTTACCGAAGCCCCGGAATTTCCGTGTTTCCTTCACTTTCAAATATAGTCGACGATGTTGCCACCAGAAAGTAACGAATCCTGGTCCCCCATCGGAGTAGAATACGTCCGGATCGTGGCTCAAAGCTACCGACCTGCCGATTCTCTGTTCGTCCTAACTTCCCAATTTTCCGCAGTGAAAGCGGAACTACCGCCAGACGATTCTCTGACGAACTTTAATCCGTTTCTACCAAGGCGATTCCAACTTAACCACTGATAAACTATGCGTGATTTAGTGCCCGAATTTTGCCCAGAGTTACATTCAGTTGAAACTAGATAAAGTGCCCGGGTTGTCTTTATCTTGAATAATTTAAATTTTATTCTTTAATGTAACAGGACTATTAAACATTGACATTTCTCAATTTCTTTCTTCGTTACTTGTCGTGACAACGTGTCGCCATTTTCATGGAGACAGATTGTTCTAATCCTAATTTTTTAGACTGAGGATTATTGTATACCTTCCTAATTAAATCATATACCTTCCTAACTTAATACAATGTTAGGATATCGAATATTTAATTCCCATTTAAGCGAATAGCGAATTTTTCCTGAATCTTTTTCTGCAGAAATGGGAAGAATGGTACTATTCGTCCTCGATTCGATATTTATAATTTAACGACGGTTATTGCACGCACGAGCTCAATAATTCGAGACGAAGTTCATGGATTTCATGGTAAAGGTCGCGACAGGTTTACCAGCAAGATTTTCAACGATCCTAATAACGCTTTAACATGACCCCGCCCTTCGTTATTTCGCTGTCAGCGTTAACCCTCGTTACTCAAGCTGCAGGCGGCGTCTTCCATCGAGTTGCAAGAACCGGAAGGGAGGATTCACGTGCTCGTGGGAAATTTCTAGTCCTCGAGATCGTCTGCTACCGGCGTTTAACGCACGTGTTAATTTTCCGTCTTTGATCGTTTGCGCCTTATTAAGGAGCCACGTGAACGCGCCTTAAAAAGTTTCCACCCTCGTTTCTAAAGGCCTCCAGGGAATCCTTCGCCAGATTCGTCGCGAAAATTTAGAAACTTAGACGCTGCTTTGCATCGCGAACACATTCTTCGGCACAGCGTAAGTTGCACGATGGGAATCTGCGTTTAATTCAACTTAAGGGAGCTACTCGCGGCTGAAGTTACACGACAAACGGTGGAAAGTCTTGAATTTCTATTCGTGGGCGAAGTTACACGCTGAAAAGTCTTGAATTTCTATTTGGGAGGTCTCCACGATCGGATTTCAATTTGAATTCTTGAATCTACAGCACCTTCTTTTTTCTTCTAAACCCTCCACTTTCTCACTCACTGTCGTGGTTCTCCTTCGTGCAATACGACAGGAGATTACCCGTAGCTCTGGTCGCCGGGAAAAAGACGACAAATATATTTAAATCAAAAATGCGAGCGCTTTAACAAATAAAAACTACGTAGCGACAAAAGACACGTTAACGAAGTCAGTAAATCTTTAGATACATACTCAAATTGCTTAAAAAGCAGCAAAAGCGCGTCAACAAAGTACATGAAATAGATAATCTACAAATACCTTGCATCGAATTCTTGTCGCACGCAAAAGTTCCTTTCTTGTAACTGTAAACGCTGTATCACAAATGGCAAAATGTTCTTGGATACTTGCACCACAATGTAAAGTGTAATCTATTCTTATGAGCTAATAATTCGTCCAAAATATAAATTTGTCTTTCTCAATTCGAAAACTGTTAATCTTCGTACAAAGTCTCTTGAGGTCATTTCCATTTGTTAAGATTTTTGTACTGTTCGAGAAACTCGGTAAGACAAGATCTCCATAGCTTGAAGACTCTAACCTTCTCCTTGAAATTCGCATTACCTAGGTTCCATTGTGATATTCAATAAACTATTTCGTTATTTACCACGCTTAATAATTTTTCCACGCAACTGAAAGAAAAACGACCACTGAGGCTGAGAGGCAACGTCAGTTCTCGTTTCCGGTGATTTAGAGTAACAAGTACGTGGCAGACTGGATACATATTTCTCCGATGTCCAAATCCCCTATCTCTACCTCGACAGGAGACGAACGTCATTCGCCACTTTTTCCGGCATGTTCCTGGAATCTTCAACGCGCCTGCCAATATCGCGTACATCTGTCGGTGACGCGAACGTTTCGAAGCGATTTTCGTCTTCCGTGACAAAAATACTCATAGAGTGGTTTCGCGTATGGCTGTATACCTCAAAGAACTGCAGTTTCCAAGTGTCATGGACTGGTTGCTGAAGAATCTTCGAAATTGCGTTTGCCAAAATAAACTCTCGTCGAAGTGGATTTCACGAGGTTTCGTGACTTCAATTGTCAGGCTATTGGAAATATTATAAGTCTGTTCGAGTACAAGGAAGGGATAAAAGGCATTCCTTCCGTTGCAGCTTAAAATGCGGCATTGCACCTTTCCATTGTCCAGGATGTTTCCTGAGAAGAGCGAACACAGAGCGTAGAATAAGGAGGATCGAGAGAAAGGATCGAAAGAGGCTATGGAGGCGGTGGCGAGAATTTTCACAATAGATGGTGATGGTCCAGGACCATGGTTCATCGTTGATTCTCGAGACGCGAGGAAGCCGAATCCAGTCTTCAGGATCGAAGGAATTGGATGCTTCCTTGGATATCCCTAAAAAGACTTTATACTATTAGAGATTTTGTATAGATGATTTGCCTGTAGATGAAATCTTGGATTACGCCGCAGGTTAAAAAATTGCCGCCATTCGAAACTTCCGGTATTCTTTGACCTTGTTAATAAAATTTCAAGTCGTAATATGCGCAAAGTTGAAAAGGGTTTCCTACGATTCTATTACTCGGAATCCAATGCTGCAGTAGAAGCTGAAAGATGACACGCTGCTCTGCCAGACGATCCCGAATGACTGTGGGAAAATTCAGAATTGCGTCACGTGAGAAAGCTACAAAGGTTAGAAAGGGATAAGAAGGCAAAGTGTCTAAAGAAACAGAATGAAGGAGGAGGAAGAGAAAAAAGGAGAATTGTTTGAAAGAAGAAGCAGATAGAAGCGGAGAACGTGTTTGATGGAGCAAAGAGGAAAAGATAAGAAGGAAAGTGCGAAACGGGCTCGAGAGGTGGAGATTTCGCGGATTTACAGCCAGAAGAAAGGATCCTAGGGTGTTTAACGCCATCTTTGTGTCAGACACCGAGATTAAGGAGTCCCGTGACTAGAGACACCGGACCATTCGTTGTCACAACATAACGAAGGATCGCAGGGTGCCTCGTTATCTGAGAAAAACGCGGAGCTGAAGACGGGCGCAATAAACCCAGTCATTATCGTAAAGGACGACAAAATGTCTTCTAGGAAATATGTAAATATCAGTGTATGTAACGAGAGCTTTAACGATGTATTTAGGGGAAAGCTCGTCAGGGCGGTGTCGGATTTATGGCATGTCGCCCTAAGGTGTGTATTATAATGATTAAGGGTTACGTGATATATCGACGTGTGTGAGTCATAAATCACAGAATTCTATTCGATGGATGTAAAATAAAATGATATAGAATGGTAAAAACTGAAAATTTGATAATAGTCAGTTTATAAAATAAAATAATATGATGATATAGAATATCAAAATGATATAGAATGGTAAAAGCTGAAAATCGGATAATACTCAGTTTATAAAATGAAATAACATGATAAAAAATTGTGAAAAGAGAAAATTTCATATTGGTCATTTTAATTGTTTCAATAAACCCGACGTTGGTAATGAAATGAGTAAACTTGAAATTTTCAAAAGTTTAGCACAATTTTTCAATTATTCACACACTGTCCTTGTTATTTCTCTATTATATAGATCTCACACGCATAATGTTAAGTTTCTACGGATAAATTCAGCTGCTCAGATTTACGAACACTTGTTACTACTATTGTTGTGAATTTTTTAATCTCCGTTGTTTGATCTTTTCCTCTGTCAAAGCCAGTATTTACAACCTCAAGAATTACTTTCTGGCAACAGAATTCTACGTCTGCGCGTGCAAAACGTGCTCATACTTAGTTGCAAAATCATGTGCCAATTTTGCGTAGCCCGTATGATCTACAAATCAATTACCGATATTAATTGCCACGTACATCCAAATTTCCTCGTGCATTCTCCTAAATCGTCCCTCATTCCTTCTTACCAATACTCCGGCGTAAACATTCACATTCACTCGTGATCCGCGTGAATTCTCACTATTGCATTCTCATCTATCACAAAAATGTCGGAAATCGTGGACATTAATTTCTTTCTATTAGCGAACAACGATAAAGTAACAGGATGTCACGGGCCATTAATCATCGTGATCGAACCGCTTGTTTCGATAAAATATGTAAACCGAAAAGACGCGAACAATTCAATTCCTCCGGAATACCAGCCGTTCCCGATCGAGGTGGAAAAAATGAATGACTTCCTTCCTCGCACCGTGCCGGCGCAATATTTCATCCGACAGCGGTTATCGGCATTCGAGGCACGACCGTAAGTGCTTGTCATTAAAGTAAGTAAATGCCGATATAATAATTTGTTTCGTGTCTCAAGCGGTCTTGAACGCCCCAAGAGAAATCATCCACTACCTTGAAGCGATGTTCTCCTTTTTCTTCTCGCGTTTTTACCCCCTCGAATCAGCCATGTAGTTGGAACAGTTTGCTCAAGTCTGGACTTCTCATTTGGTCGCAGGCGAAGATTTATAAACAGTCATCTCTCCTTTTTGATTTTTCCCTTTTATTCTAAGACCAACTGTAGACTTCTGGCAATCATAAAATACTTTGCCCATGAAGAAAAAAGGAAGATTCGATGATTTATGTTGTTATTGTCGCCACGTACTCGAGTCATTTGAATTTCAACACGAAGAACTTTCGAAGCGCGTCGAGAGCAGATGCTGTTCGTATTGAATTTGAAACGACGAATTGTGCCAGTTCATTTAACTTGCAGTGGAATTGCTTCACTCGCGTAAAATCCGCTCATTTGTAATATTGAATTGAGTTATCGTATTGCTCTCTGTTTACCACGAAAGAATTAATTGTTCTCTTTGTCTTATTAGCGACCCGTAATGAAAGAAAATTATCCAGCCGTTCATCGAAGTATGCAAAAAAAGTTTCCCATAAAAAATGTAATTTCAATTAAAAACCAAGATAAAAAAAAATTCCAACTCATTGGCTCGGGAATATATTGTACTTCCATTTTTACGTTGCTACCCTAACGATGTATCTTCCTTAACGATGGACAAGCAAACAATCTCCATCTCCAAAGGAAACTCAATGCTTACAAATACTGCGAACGCTAGACCAGCTTGTTTGCTATATCAGCGACAATTAAATTCCGTTTCTTGCTGGGGGATTAGTTAGCCTGTCTACGGATTTGCCCGCGTTAATTAACGGGTCTGCAACAGGAAAATCTGGCGAATTCTTCGCGAGCGAAATCGCGAGTGAAAAATCTATTCGTCCTGTTTGCTGCGATGAATCACTCGTTTAACTTGATCGAACAATGAAATATTAACCCTTTCCAATTTCACTCTATTTCGCTCGATTTTGTTTTCGATTTTAATACATAAAACATGTTCCTGTGTATTCTACCTCAATTAAATAGAAATATGTCAACGTGGATAGATTATTGTTTAGAAAAATATTAAGCTACATTCAAATTTGGTACAGCTTTTGAAAATATGTAGCTTATCGACAGTTTGGACCAGAGTGTTCCGAATGAATTCGTAATTTTTCAAAGGGATTTTATGGATTCTGCAACGGTACATTTTCGGTAATTTGAATTTTTGCAAAGTACGTGGGTAAAAGTGAATTATCTATATTTTCATATATTCTTCATTTTCATTTATTTGTAATTTCATCGTCGATGATTTCAGTATTACATCCTAGCCGTACTGTTAAATAATTCCACGACGATATCCGATACAATGGTCGTTGATTATTAATATACATCTATAAATCAACAAAATATTGCAATGTTACATTTTGGAATAATCGGCTGCAATGATCGAATTCGTGAAAGTTTGTTGATTCTCGTTGTTCGAAGGACTCGATCGACCTAAGAGAATGGACGAAACGTTAGTCCACCAAACGGGGAATCCCGGACGTTCAAGTTCCGAGTGGAAACTTGAAAGGGAACGAACTCGAACCTCGGAAGACCCGCAAGTCGAGATGATACCTTGATTACTCAGGCGGTGGGAAGTATTGATTTCATCGGGCGACGCGATTCACGGGTTTCCGACCCATTAAACGGCCACTCTAATAATATCTAAGAAGATCCGCGAAGGAGCTACATATTTCGGCGGTCTCGCAATTATTGAAACGATCGGGGTCACTCGTATACGAGAATATTTTCTTGAGAAGTTGCGCCAAATTCTTCGTACATATCTACTGTAGCAATTATCGACTTTAGCTCAGCACCATTGAGCTATTTCGATCGAAAGAAAATTAAGAATTGAAGACTTTCGAGGAAAAGTGGCACGAGTTTAATTTGAATAAACTTTGGAGATGTTTTTTGTTTTATATTAGTTTATTGAATTATGCACGAACATAATAATAGAAATGGAACGAAATGGAACGTATCTAATTCAATAAAATAATATAAAAGAGAAATTGTTGTTCATCTACTATCAGCTTATGAAACGAAAGAAACTTTTCGGACAACCTAATATAAGTTGTACCGTAATAGAGCAATCTGTGTGCATTTGATAATCAACTGGTTGCAACAAGCCAGTTATTCTAAAAATTCTGTAAGAAAATGTTCACACTTTTGATAACGTTTGCCATCGCGCGTGATTATCAAAGATCGTAAAATTGATGATCGTTGACGCGAGAACGCAGTTACAAGAAGCGCGAGCAGTTTCGAGTTGATTGGTTCTGACTCTAATCGATGTGACAAGTAAATTAATCGCGTGTTTCAGGACTGGTGAAGCTACGAGAACTCGTCAGGTCGCCGAAGTCTCGAGAGATCGAGGTTAACCTCAGGCAGGCCGACCCGGATTCCTACAGGCAGGTTCTCTCCGAGATGAAAAGCAAGGAAATACGGAATCTCATCGTAGATACCAGGCCGGAGCATATGCATCATTTTCTACGAATGGTAAATACATATTCCTGTATCGATTTCCTGTGCCCGTGGCTTCGATAATCCCAACGCGTCCCCAATGTAAATATCTTGCAGGCATTCCGATCTTTCTCCGCGTTTGCTTTTATGCGATATTGATTTCGTAACACCGTTCCTTTTCCTTTTCTTTTGACATCTAAATCATGTAACGCAACATTCGCTGCCCTGTACCTCGAGTGATTTTTCAGAAATTGAAAGTAATATAAATCCTACTGGAAATTGAATTTCATTTCTATATCTTTACGGAAAAATTGCTCTTAGTTGCGTGGTATTTCCTTCTGCGGCGTAAAGTATAATTCAGAAACGAATTAAGCGTCGTAATCCACTGAATTATTTCATTTTAAAGAGAGGTCACGGTCACAGCTTCTTATGATACGTGAACTTACATTCTACTAGTAAAATATAACAGTACGTAAATTAATAACCGCTCAATAAATATCAATTGAAATCGAATCAATAATCGATCAAGCAATAAATCATCGCCATGGAAAATAAATCGATGCACGTGTCTACTTTCAGATCTTGCAGCTGCAAATGAACGACTACAAGTACCACTATCTCTTCACAACTTTCGTAAGTACACTCAGCTTCGAAGAAGAGACAGACAGCCCCGAGGCGGGTCTTCTAAACGGTTCGGAAACGCGATCTATCCGTCCCTGTTCCAGGATATCGAGACCTTCGACCTCGAGGACTTCAAGTATAATTTCGTCAATATCACTGCCTTCCGTCTGGTCGACGCGGAGGATGTCGGAGTGCGGGGCATCTTGAGGGACATGGAACGATACCAACCGTCCGGGAATACGATTCTCAACAAATCGAGAGTTATACAGGTAAAAGTTCCATGTGACCCGAAACCCGACCATACCAAATATCTGTGTCTGCGTTCTCAGGATGTTTGCGCGATCTGTTATCGCACCGCTCTTCGATATTCGCTTCGTGCACATGCGATGGATTGATTTTTATCCGGCTACGTGACTGTTTGCTCCGTTAAATGGATGTGCCAAGTCAATAGTCACGATTGTACGATGTTGGAAGGCTTCTAAAGGGATTCGAAATTCTTTTCGGAATTATAAAGAACGATAATATAGATGGATACTTTGGATGAGATGGTCATTTCGATAATCGATTAATTTATCAGCAGTTCTGACGATGACGAAAATTAGAATCACTCCGGTTACGTCAAACACTCGCGCTACGGTATCGACTTTTATAATCAGGGTCGGAAGGTTTTGAATAAAAATCTAACAATTGCTTCCGGTTTCTATTATAAGCTTCCAATTTGTTTTTCTCTTTTTACAAAGGACCATCCTCAAATCTCCACCGATCAATGATCGACCGTTCCGTTAATGGATATTCTGATAATCGAGGCTCCACTGTATTGACTCGCAATTTTTCGGGACAAAGGCAAAGTTCACCGAATCAAAAATTACGAGGACGAGTTATTTTGGACAATTTGTAGTAATCGCGGAAAATCCCGCTTCTGTCCACCGTCGTGATACTTTATCGATCGCAAAGTACGTGGCAGCGCAAAAACGAGGCCGATGAGAAAGATAGAAGGACAGAAACTGCAAAACACGTATCGACTGTTGGATGTAAAACAATACGAGGAAAAAAACTCCATAGAAAGTAGCCTGTTCGATGCCACAGCGGACGTTTCGCACGCTAGTAAAATAATTTGAAAGCGATCGTTGCCTGACAAAGCGAGTCAAACAAGTCCGTTGAGCCTTAATAAAGAGCTATGGAAATAGTTCGTGTTAAACTGGCACGTTCAATCAGATCTCGTTGGCGATGTGACGTTTTGGAAGGCTGCAAAATAGTGACGTTTGTACTTGGAACACGCGGATCTTCCTACTTTTCCTCGATTTGCATTCAGATTAGTGTGTCTGGCCTGGCATCAGTTAACTGTCCTGTCACCTCTCGTAACGAAACGAAATTTCGAAACGCCTGTGTTGTCGCATCCCTGGGGAATTCAGTCCTCTTTTTTTTCATTTGGAAACAGAGGACCTAATACATATAAGCAGTAGAAAAATATGAAGTTTGGTAGAGAGAAACTTGTTGTTTTACAAACTTATTCCAACCTATTTGATTGCTACCTGTTCGTCATTGTCTTTCTTCTCGATTGAGGATTAAAAAATCCTCGCTTAAAAAATTTCTCCTTAAAATTCAATATTTAAATATATAAAAATATATAAATATTATAATTATTATATTATAATATTAATATATGTAAATATAACAATATAAAAATTCAATATTCCAAATTTCATTGCCGTATGTCGTACGTCGTCTCCCTTATCAATTACTCGAAGTTGTGTTACACTTGAGTTTTGATCTCATTTTAAAAACTTGATGAAATTCCACAAGAATTCTTTACCTTAATAACGCGAAGTTGCGGTGCTGAAAATGCAAACGTCTGTCAGGGCTTAGCAGGGCATACTATATACAGGGGCCATCTGGTTCACATTCTCTTATTATTCTAGCCGACACAGTTCGTCAAGATAATCAAATTTTCTACGTTTTGTTTGTACGAAACACCGCGTCCTTTTGTGGCCACTGTTCTTCATGCAAACAAAATCTACGAATTCAGAAAAAAAAGCGACGAAGAAAAATTGGTACAAACAAGATCATACGTCTGCGATAATATCAAAAATGTCTAGAAGTAACCTGGCCATTTTATCCTATATGTAATAAAAAGGATAAACTCGGACATTGTTAGTGATTTCTTCGGAGAACGAATAGACTTAAAACTAGTCCCAAATCTTAATTAACCAACTAACTAATTAATAAATAGGTTTAGATAGTATATATAATCCTGGTGGCTTTATTTATGTTACTGTAGATGTTTCAATATTTCCAGGGTTTCCTTAGAAGGTTTCCTTTCCGGGAATGCAACCCTTCGGCTTGACTGTTATTCGAGCCATTTTCGAACACTGTTCTATATAGTCGCTATAAACCACATATGTGTGCAGCTTCTGCTTCAATTGATCTACAGTGGCTTGTACAAATATTCGACCATTTACCATACAAAATTTTTACATATATCTACGACATATTTATACCATATTATGTTATATTATATTATGTTACATTGTTATATATCACTAACAATGTAGCCGTCATAGTCGATTTTCATTATAGCGCTAATAAAATTTAAATACGTTATTCTATCTACACTGTAATGAACCGACACGAAAAACGCGATATTTCTACATAGAATAATTGGGCATAGGCTGGTTTGGTAAATAGATTTTTCCAGGCCCGTCAGACGTAACTACTTTTATAAAACACAGCGCCAAGGAAAACGAGACGGAGTTGGAGGAATGGCTGTCACAAAAGAAACCGCATTTCTCGCCGAGTCGGGCAACTTAATTCGCTGGCTTTTAAAGTCGACGGTCGCTTAAAGTGCCCTCGAACGACTCGTTTGAATCGACAATTGCGTCCAGGAGAAATGTGTCTAGTAGAAAAGGAGAAAGAGAAAAGGAGAGGGAGAATTGAATTAATACCGAAGATTTTCCTTCAAAGGTACGAAACAACGTCCGGAAATTCGAGGGAGGAAAAAGGGAAATAGATATGTCTGAAGGTTTAATCGAATGATGGTTGCAGGTGAAACGAGATTATGGTCTCTGTTCGATACGCCATCTTTTATACAGTGACAGATTCGTTCCGCTAGTCCGTGTTTTATTTCGAGGAAAATGGTGAATGAGGTATATGCAGAGAAACGAGGAAATACTTTGTGGAAAAGGGCGGGTAGATTAATGATTCGCCTTAATGGCGACGTAAAGAAAGAGTTTTCTAATAATAGCGCGATGGCTGAACTTTTGTTATAGCTTGAGTTTTGCACGATGGTAGCATATATAGCGCTGCATAGAAAATGAAACTCTTTCTTTCTAATTCTAATTCTTCACCATATCAAAAGCACCAATCTGTCTCAATTGCGAAAACAAAAATTTCGAATTCTGTCGTTTGAATAGATTTAACGAGTCAAAAGAAAATGTTATAATTATTATGGACGCAATTTGACCTACATATACATTCTCTTTAACGAAATAATTTTGGGAGAGACACAAATTAATAAAAATTATTTATTAAAACATATTTTCATCGATTAATCAACTATAAAAAGAAAAAAGACCTCAATAAATATACGCTTGTAAAGTGGCGTACCCGTGTTTTCCCATTGATAAAGATTACGCAATACTGGGCATTTGAATAAAAATACCTAGGTTTTTCCATTGGTATAAAACGTAAAAATATCGAGCCACCGTTACACAGTGGCAAATAGAGAAAAGTCCTGCTCTCATCGTATCACGGACGTGACCCAAATTGAAATATTACTGTTTCGTTCGTATTGTATAAAAATTCCCCTGCTGTGTTTGTTTTTCGCGTTAAAAAGAATCAACAGCGATCTTTAATTTTGCTCCACGGATTTAAACAAACGATTTTCCTATCGTACTGTGGAGGGGGCGAGATTGAATTTGCAAATCGACAAGAGGACCGTAAATTTCAATTAGATCCCGGGCAAGTACGAACGAAGAGAGCAAGTTCGTTAACCGAAGAGGGCAAGTTTTTGCATAGCGCGCGGCCAAAGTTACAGACGATACGAAAGGGGGCAAAGAAACAGTGACTGCTGGCTATTATTAGTTTTACCCAATTAGTGAAATGAGCGCAGCAGTCGGCCGTCACGTGATTAAGCTCGTACGGCTTCCTTTCGCTTTTCAGCGAGATTATCCTCGGCACAAAGACAGCGAACAAAGAAAGAAATCGCATCTCAAGGTTCGTCCATGTGCCTGTTTCAGCCCCGATCAACCGAGCGATTAGAAGCTTCGGCCATGGCTCATCTCGCTGATTAAATGAACGCGACCATTTGCAATGAAATCCCATAACGTCTCCTTTTCGGTAATTTTCGTCGAAATTATTTCACCCAAAAAGCACTCTAATTGCAGGGCACTCGTTCTCGCTTTCAGAAACTTTATTGTTTCAAAAGCTTCTTGCTGCGAGCAAAGTAGCGTGCCTCCCTTTCTAAACCGAACTCCAGAACAAAGGAAATTGTACGTACGGTAGTTAAATACTTTTCGTTTAAATTAACCGCTGTTCTTAACGATAGACGTCTTTCGTCGTTTCTTAAACTGAGCCGTTCTTTATACTTTTCATACGAAGTATCTCAGTTTAAACGTGATATGGAATGTCGAGTAGGTAGGCTCGTAATCGTTAGATATAGAATGAAATTGTAAAGTTATAAGAATTTATTTCTATGATTTTCCAATAATTCACATAGAACTCTCCTGCTTCTCTGTGACATTCTTAAAGAAATTACACACATCGTACATTCTTGTCACGTGCAGTTAGATCTCCTCGTGTAGCATGCATGTCAAATCTCCACGTGTATTCTTCGAACACATCTGCACTCTCTGCTACAGACCAATACTAGCATAAAAATTCTCTCGATCCTCAATCATTCGTCTGTCATACGAATGCTTACTTTTACAATACGCGTATTTCCAAAAATAATGTCCATCTATACATAGTATCTGTATAACCCTGTATAACGAGTTTACAAGAACAGTTCTATCCTACATAATCTCAGTTCCCCTTCCTGTCACTTGTCCTCGGTCACCTTACGATTTTCCGAATTGTCAGGCTGAAATTACCTTGGACAGCCGTTGTTTCCAGACTTCCCACGGGTACGATGTCACAACCGTAAAATCTACTGTCTGCTTTCACCAAGGTTACTCGTGTCCTTTCTCGATACGATTCTCCTTCGGTTTGCTCGAAGCTTCGGTTCACCCTTTTATCTTCCTCGATTTTCCTCTTATTTCTCACCGTTAAACGATCGAGTTAGCCAACAAAAAGTTCTAAAGAAAAAAAAACACAGCCACAATCAGCCTTAGTTGAAAGTGCCATGAAAAGAAGAGAAAGAGTGAGTTGAAAGAAGGTCGAAGCTTTTGAAGATGCATTGTGAGCTAACCACCTTGCCAAAGGGCACAAGCTGGCTGGAAATAAGGCTGTACACCTGTTAGACCGATCTTCTTGTGAAGAAAGTATAGGACGAACAAACGAGGCTCGTCTGGAAAAATAAACGCGTATCTACACGTGTGTGTCTTCGGGTCTCTTTTTCGACGAGAGCTTGTTACACGGTGGACGGTCCTTGCATACTGATCTAGTTCCTTTTATAGTGTAGAGTATCAGTCTCGTAGTAATCAAGGTGGCTGGGTCTCGTTGCCGATTGAAGGTATCGAGCGAACGAATTGAATTTTAACGCGTTGCATTCGACGATCCATTTTTTAAATTTGTTAGAGATCGGCGGCTCTTTGGAATTTACTTTCGCAATCAGCGCTATTATTTTCTAAAGACACGGATTTAGCAATTTCATGTGACTTTGCGAATTTGTCTGAATCTTTTAACCTATTAATGATCAGGCAGCGAAATAATACTTAAAAATTACGTGAACGTAATAAATCCGTGCTAAACAGAAATAATCGATCGTGGTACTATAAATAGTTCGCTGTGTTCAAAATTTTTTAAATTGTAGAATGTAAATGAAAGAGAAAATAGCGACAAAAAGAATATCAATAAGAATATTAAATCTTTGGGATTTCCTTCCGTAGCTGCAATTTTAAAAAATTGATTGCAAAAGAATGCAATGAAATGTTAGATTGACGTAACGTTGAATTTTGATAAGCTAATGAGAGAAGCTTGCCCCTTGTCGAAAATAATCCAAGAGAAATAGTATTTTTTCCACTCTCTTTACCTGTTATGTCCCAGCCATCCAATGAATCACCGAATACAGCTCGCGAGGCGGGATAACATGGGCTTTTACCGCCATAAATCAGACTATCTCGTGCTCGAAGAGTTTTATTATTTCATCCGGTAGCCGGCCTTACGATGACGAGATTCCACGGTTGGCATGGCAGTTGACTTTCCTTTCTCGTCCAGCTGCTACCCTGACAGCTGTGAATCTGACGCGCATCCTAAAGACCTCTTATTAGATTTTAAATTTCACGCTATTGTAACTAGATCTTCCGCGGCCCTATCGTGACATTTCCGACTCGTCTGAAACATTCCACGCGATCTTTCGCAAATTCTTCTACCTATCTCGTATCTATCGATCGTTAGAACGAATACCGTTCCTCTTTGTAACGATCGATACTGTTTCTCCTCCTCGTTTTCCTATTTGCATTTGCCACATGGATGCGTTCCAATAAATGCGAATCGTTAATTAATACACGACAATACAGTTGACATAATTCATTTAATTGGAAACGAATTCACAGCCAGTGCAAATGCTTGTTCTTCCTCGATAATAAAATATACAATTGCAGGCGAAAAATAGTGTACGGTTCATAGTTTTGTAAATATGATAATTACACTACATTCACAATAACATTCTTGTACTAAACATTTCTTACTGTGTTGATAAAAGTCATCTGTATTATGTCCACGTATTCATGATTTAATTCTTTTTCTAAAACCGTGACGTTCTTGTACTGTTTATCCTTCAAAATTTCCTTTTATCACCACTGTACATCATAAAAATCTCATATTACCGCGTCTCTATTCTTCCGAGTATAAAAGACTGTCCTGTCGTGGACAAAAATTTCGTGGTCGACGATTGCTCGAGATTCGCTTTAAATGCTAATGAACAATCTGATCCGCGCCCTCGAAAACAGACTGACCCGTACAATTGTCCTGGCTCTCCTCGTGATCTAGATAGGAAAAATGACAGGACGAGCGAATTAATTTCCACCCACGCGACGATTACTCCGGTATGAAGGCTGGGACAAGGATTAAGACCTGGCGGAAGTTCTTCGCCCTTCTACACCCTTAACCTCGCAATCTCCATGCTCGAAAGGAACTCGCAAAATTTGCGGTGCGCGACGAATGTTTGCTAACTAACTGACAATCTGTCTAATTTAGAGCGGATAAACCGAGGCGTCGAACTACGATGTTACGAATGTAATATCCGACATAGGAAATATGGAATCGTCGTGAGTGTCGCGTAGATTTTGCTTGGAATAAATTACGACGATTTGGGGAAGAATAGATTAATCCGGATATATCTGTTATCCTATGTAAAGGGTATTTATTTCTTATTAAAGGTATTTATTTTTACTATTGGAACAGTGCATAGATAATGTACAATAAGTGGGACAAAAATTTGGTTGATATATTCAAATTAATAAGTAGAAAATGACATTTTGAAAAATGTAAAAGAAAGAGGAAACATAAGAGGAAACATGGATAAAATTTGGAGAGTTGTTTAAACATTTTTATGGGAATTAACATAGAACGGAAATGGGAATTAGAGAATTCGCATAACACCTAACAGAATTTGAACACGGGCTAGAAGATTAACGTAACTACAGTTAGTTCGCATTAATTAAGCGCAGTAATGTATATTATACCACGTGTATTATATAGAGCAGATATAAATATAACGAAATTCAAAGCAAAGTTCTCTGCCTCTAGATATAATATACTTTACCTACTCTAACAAATACCATAACATCTCTTATCTATTTTAAAACTTCAACTTTTTTATTGAGAATCACAGAGAAACTGAGGAAAGAAAGGAACCTTAAATCCCTCTGTTCAAAAACTGTAAGGAGAAAGAGCTTAATAATCTTCAGATCCTTGAAAATCCTGATTTTACCTCCGCCAAAGAGATTACCTCGACTAATTAAGCTAGCCGGACTAACAACAGATTTCTTTCTCAACTAATTTAATATTTTAAACAAACCTTTCTTCTACTAACAGAAAATTTAAGAAAAAAGATTTGCAAATTGTATTATTAAAGACAAATTAATGTATTATTAAATGACAAATTAATGTATAATTCAAGACAAATTATCTAAGATACTTAGTTAATCTTATTCTGAATGATAATGGAGAAACTCGTTTAATGTTTAACAGGGTAGATGTGTCGTAAGTTACTCGCGAGTTGTCTCTCAGCCTTGGGCTAATTAAAAACACGCTCCAATTAAGCCAAAATAACGAGGCAGCATGAAAACTCTATCCAACTACGAAATTTCTGATAGCGAAGAGCGAGCTCTTTTTTCAGCCGTTTGTTTTCCAATGTAGCCGCGAGCAATGGCGAACGATCTTGTTAACAAAATTGCGGATTATTCTTCACCAGCTTTGACGGCTACAGATCTACGACGATCTATCTGCAGATCGATTTTCTATTATAAATCCACGAGCCTCGGAGATTGAATCGTTATTACATTTTTTCACCGTCACGATATTTGTCAATTTCGCTTCTGTTTGAAATCATATGTTTCATCTCTTTCATTCTTTACTTTTTTTTTTTTATGATAAATTCGTTTTAAACGTAACGCGGCATGTTGAATTCCATTCACGTCAAAATATCTGTTTTTATTGCAAAGGAAAATTATCCTAGATCGTTCCAGTTTATTGAAAAAAAAGAATTCCTATTTTAATCGTTTCGCATGGCCATTTCAAAAGTGCGAAACATAAACAACTTTTTTCAGGAAAAGCGTTTTGCAACGTCTATGTACATTTTCAGATTGGTTTCAAATGTTATCAATCTAGTCGAATCTCATAAGTGATGGTGTTAATAATGTTTCAGAATGTTTCGTATAATACGCATGATATATTCCTAAAAAAGAAAGTTTCTACAAGCGTACGAATGCTTTGGCGAACCACTCTGCTTCTACAATTTTCTCAGAGATCGTAATTTAAAATTCTCTCAAAACTCGGTCCCTTGCTTCCTCCACGTTATATACGATTTCCTTGTTCGCTTTTATCGAGTGGAAATTCACTGAGACCGAGAAAATTTCCAGTTGTTTTCATCGGAGGAGCAACGATGATAGTGCACAGGAACGCAGTTATCGCTGATTATTTTCCACGATACCAACTTTCCGCCGCGTGATCTTTGCATTTCCATCGAATTTCCCGATAGCTCAGTAGGAACGCGTGGAATAACGCGCGTTGTTCCACGTCATCGCGTTTCACGCTGAAACATCTACGTAACGATGTATTGGTTAACGTGAATCAATGAGCCTGGATACGTCTGCTCGATCGGTCGATTCGCTTATTAATGGGTGGAGGAGAAATGGCCAATAAATATCGGCGAAAATTGCCTCCTGTCCATGGAGAGCCAATACTTTTTCGGATAACTTGTAACGCAGCATTCGATACGTAATTGGAGAAAGGCTAATGTCGGATATTTCGAGAAATTGAACATATTCCTATGTTTGTGTTGTCGAAATATGGTTGGTCGGTCGAGAAAATGGAAGATTAATTTTTGAGCAGTGGAGAAATTAAAGTATCCGTTCACTTTTCTGTCGATATGATCTGTCGTTGAACATTAAGAAGAATATGGAGGCAATTTCGATACACGTAATCCTTAAACTTGTTTTCTCGATATTACTTAAGACGTCCAAAGGAACTTGCTATGAAACCCCTGATATTTTATTGAAGATACACCATCTTCTCGATTTCATCGCTTCGCTGATTATCGCTTTATCGTTAATTAATAGGGTTCCTTGAGCATTATGACGATAATGAACGAAATATATTATTATGTTCATAAGTAGTCTGACGCTGTAGTACATTTCCGATAACACGAGATAGGGATTTTAGTGGAAAATTAATTAAAATTAGTAATTGTAGAATCAGTAAATTAAAAATGAAAATTATCTGCAAGGAACTCGATAATACTATGTATATATATATATATTTCTTTCCTTTTTTAACGATTTTAGACATCACTGCTCAAAATAACATTATAATAGGTGTTTGTCTCGGTTTAAAAGATCCTTTAGAAATTAAGCAACCTGAAAATTACCGAGACATTTGTCGAGAACCTGCCTTAACTTCCGAAAACCTGGCAAGTTCACCAAAGATCATGCAACATGGGTCTCATGGTAGCTTTACCCTGGTATTTGCTGTAATCAAACACGTAGTACGCGCGTATTTACATGGAAAATTAGCGCCGTGCAAGCAACGAAGGAAATTCCAGTTGATTCGCGTCCAGAGGGATACGAAAATAAGCCGAGCAGGAAATTGATTCGAACTAGCTACGTTTTGAACCCTTTGTGTTATGGCGAATTTGTTGCATAAACAACTATTCAAAATTTGTTTGTTAAAAAGTAACTTATCGGATTGTGTGAAGGGTTCATTAGCGCGACGTTGTTTTTCTCGTCAAACAAAGTTACGAGGAATGTGGCAAAAATAGAAAATTTCACGCACTGAAACAGAACGAATGCAATCTGATTAATGAGCCTTCGGGGCTTGGATGTGCATGAATTCGAAAATATTCTCGTCGAAATAATTAGATCGCCAATTGAAACGGCTTTGTTGTTCGTATCAGTTTCCAATACCTCGAATGTTCGACTGTATGCATATTAGTCGTAGAAGTTCAATCATTATTACTTTCAATCATTGTTATTTTCAATACAGTGTCATTGCCCGAACGAAGGAACGTATTCGTTTCTAATTTTATTTTACACCGATTGTTTGGTATCGTAGAGAGAAAAATATTCGGCTGATCGGGATACTGGACCGGGATTCGAACCCGGATCTTTCGTTTGCCGGCAAAGTGCTTTCCCAATTAGCTACCCAGGCGGTCGATGAATATTTTCTGCCACATTTCTAAGCCTCAAACAATTGCCGCCTGACAGTGTAACCGCCCTCGGTCACTCATAATGCACAAAACATATAAATACCAGTCTAAACTCATCACTGTCGGTCAACTAGATACGTAAACCATAATCTTCTAGCGTCGAGACCCAAGCTACTTCTAAGAATCTTAAGAAGTAAAATGTTCGACCCATCGGGTTGCTAGACCCGAATTCAAACTCAGATCTTCCGCTTGCCAGCAGGGTGTTTTCCTAATTAAATTACTCAGGCCGTCGACGAAGCTTTCTGTCGAACTTCTAAGTCTCAAATGGCTGTCGCCTACGGTTGAGTTAGATTTATCGTAGAGACAAAGCTGTAATTTCGTTTATTCTGCTTTAACTATTAAATCTAATATCGTAGCTGTTTAAACGAATCGCTTGTAACAACTTCATGAAGCAATCGATAATGAGCAGAGCTCTTGGAAAAGCTGACAAAATCACGAATTAATGCAACTTGGTGCATGCGACAAATACTTCTTTAATTTCGTCAAAGCGCAATAAAATTGAAATGAATATGAAACGCGTTTCCAGGTTGGCGCCACGGTGCTAATGTCACGCTCCTTCGTCTCTTTTCAACGATTCTGACGGTAGTGCTGATAATTTCCATAACAGCGCAAGGCGTGCAGCCTCGTTTATAAAGCTCACTGCCAACAACGTGAAAAATAACCAGAATTAATTCTTCTAAATTAATTACAATCAACTCTATCCGTTCTTTCTCCAAGAAAATGTTTATCACTCTTTTCCTCAGGGATAATACATAATCAAAGATTGTGGTTTCAAGTTAATTGAAACGCTCTCCATTTCTATTTCTTCCGCTATAACATTTATCGTAACGCCACTGAGATGTTTTTCTTCGAAACGCGTAAACCTGAAACTTCATAGAAAAATTCCGGAGAGATAATGCGTTTAACCAGATCCTCGTTTAAGTGTCTACAAAAGCTCGCGATGCTTCCGCCGCGGCGCACGTTCAATAATTTTCAAAGGCGACTCTCTTTCTTCTGGTGGCTGGTGGAGGTGATTTTACCCAGCTGCATAATTTAGATGATCCGTGGACGGTCGCCAAGCAAAAAAAGAACAGCAGCTTACGAGAATATTTAACGCGGCAGGGAGCATCGCGACGTTCTGTGAATGATCTATACTGAGGAAAGACGTGCCTTTTTCAGGCGGAGCCAGCGCTCATGTACGATAGCGTGCAGGTGTTCGCTGTAGGATTAAGAACCCTGGAACAGTCGCACGCGCTCAGGCCCGCCAACATCTCTTGCGAGATGGAACACCCCTGGGACGGAGGGTTGTCCCTCATCAACTACATCAACTCGGTGAGTTTTACTACTTTTACACGCGTGCGTGCTCTTTGAAACGGAAAGAAAAGACACGGTAAAGTAATATTTCACGTATGTATTTCAAGCTCTGCGTTCAAAGTCTATTCCTAAGACTGTTAGATTCTCCCAGAATTATTAAATTTCTTGAATTTCGAATATAATGTAAAATTACATGCAACTGATTACGATGTAAATACGATGCACGCGAGGCGTATTCGTGATGATTAAACTACAGATTGTTAAGCAGCTGTCTGAATAAAAACTTATAAAGATGCACGATATAAAAAAAATAAAATATTCATAGTAAAATGCTCGTTAAAGTTTTTTAGTTGAGCGAAGCAAGCTTTTGTTTAAATCGTTGATTATATTTCAAAAAGTATAAATTTATTAAACGTCCGCAATCTAGGCGTGATATTTAATGCCAGTTGCGTTACATCTGTGAGATTCCGTTAAATATTTTCCACTTCATATTCGAATAACAGGTTTTAATTACCACGGTAGCGGTAAAAAAAAGTTCTAGCGTCTAATCGAATAATCTCGCGTCGCGTCGTCTCGCTTCGAGTAAGATGTGTCGCCTGAATGGCTAGGAGATTAACGTGCTAGGACATGCTAGGTATTTCGTATATCTTGAGGAAGTATTTGGACACGAAACGCTCCTCAAAACGGAATTTAATGTTTCATCGCATTAGCGACCCACGTTATTCGTAAAATGTCTGGCTGAATGGGCGGAATGCTCCTGGAAACGCCATGGGAAGTTCCATGGACGTATTTTGTAAAATGAAAATCGCGAAGAAAAGGGTGTTCATTTCTGTCGAGCGCTTGTCCGATCCATTTTCAGTTGTCAACAAGCAGCGAGCGACGTTTGTTACACTCACGAAGAAAGTTAACCGACAATTTACGATGAATTACGGATGCAAAGAGACTGGACTGCTGCCAGGAACAACTGTATTCCGGATAATTGCAAGCCCTTTCGCGAGGACGAATGGCGATTTTACAAACTCGCGAGAAATCGAGGCGTGAACGTTTTCAGTTAACGAGAAAACGCCGCGGAACGATTACATTGTGTTGTTATAATAGTAATATCGTTTCATTACATTCAGCGTATTTCATTACATTCAACGGGTTTCATTGAAGTGTAATTTGTGAAATTTCGATTCCGTTTAATGAAACTTTTTTAAGTTTCCGGACAGTTTCGATATCGAACAGAATTATTAAAATTGCAAACGAATAAAATGAACGGTTATGATGGTTTGCCTAATTGTGACCATATCGTAAGTAATGTAATAATAAGTTAACACGATCACCTGACTAATAACAGTCTCGACAATTGATTTCGTTTAGCCTCTATTCGTGTACAACAAAAATTGCACACAACTATCGACGTATCGATGAGTATCGACATCGGCTCATGTCGATGATTTACGATCGTGGCCTTTAAAACAGCGTCATATACATTCGCCAATATTCGACCGCTTTGTATTCGAGCGTCGACACGTCGGAAGGTTGTTTCTATGAATTTCAATAGGAATTTTATGAACACCAGACACGGATAAATTTTATGAAATATCGAGCAGGTTTCCAGTCTGTCAGGCGCATCGACCACACATCGTTCGAAGGCTTCGCGTGTTTTTGGTTTATTGTAATGAGTAGCATTACATGTACATTCTTTGCGAGATAAAACAATCCTCGTTCGTTAATAACGAACTGTTGAAATAGCGTGTACGTATTATGGATAAATATTACGCGTTATACATTACGACTAGACTACATTACGCGTTATCGCACGGTGTCGTGATACATTGAATTAACGCTTCACGTAACGAATAATTAATAATGAATTTATGAATTAATCAGAAATAATGAGATTTTCCCTTACACCTTGAGCAACGTTCCGTAATTTCAACGGGCAGAAAATCAGGTTGGTTCGTAATCTGGACACAATCAAGAGGTTCCACGTTCGCCAGTATCCCCTCGAGGAGCACTTATGGTCCGCTATTAATTTAACAGTGAAGTGGCTAAATTCCAATATCGATGGTCGTTTAACAATCTGCGAACATTTGCCAACCTCCCGCAGAATATGCATAAGAAAATATATTACGCTGCATTTTCCTCGAATCGTTAAACGATCGTTCGATTAATTCGATTCGAATTGGAACGTATTTGTTCAGGTTACAAATTTCAAAATTGAAAACGAACAATATACTTGAACTCGACTTTGAATTCAAATAATTCACGGCTTTAATTTGAACCAGTCTTAATGAGATCGAAATCACAAAGACTCTGAACAAAACTGATCTTAACCGCAGCTTGACAATTTCGTGTTTATGAGAAGTACACCGCAAAAGGAATTCGTAACGATTTTAAACGCGGTCAGTGTTTACGGTTTTAACGGCCGGTAACGAGCTGGAGCGTTCATAAACGATGCTTTTTTCCGCCATTTGAAAAGCGTCGCGTGATAACGTCAAGCCATAAAACTACTTGGCGCCACTCCAAACGCGTTTATCGCCGGATTAGCTATTCCGCGTTGTTTGTCCGTACGCTTTTCCGAGCATCTTTCGACCAAATTTTGGCACGCGCCAGGCCTTCCCCTGTTTATACCCATTGGCACCGTGCAGCTGGTTTCTTTTCTCAATTTAGAAATGCGTACTTTGCCGTTAGTGAATCGGGGAAAATGGGTCATTAGGGTTCGGTTACGAAACGCTGTTCTTCACCCGTACTAATGGAGTCGTTCGAGAACTACCACAACTTCGCTCGATATCTTCATACAAGATGCATTGCATGAAACTTTTTCGATTGTGAACTCGAAAACGTAGTACACAAACCCATGTGCCTGAGTCTCAAGTGAATAACAAAAGTCTCAAACATGATTAATTCAAACGAATGAGTTGATCAAAAAATTCTTTCATTTTTTTATGACATGTTTGCGTTACTATACTTTATTATAGACGATCAGTTCATTAGTTAACTCGAACGCAGTGGCATCATAGCGATAACGTCATGTCAATGTTGTATATGATCTGTCATCTAAAGCAAATATCGGACATGTGTTAAAGGAGAGACAGCTTGTGTATATAAAATGGAAATTAGAGCGTGCAATATGTGGTATGATGATTAACAACATTTCTCTATACATGCATCAAACATTACTCGATAACTTCACAAACATCGGTAACTTGTAACAGCTGATTAACAAATATCGTTAGAATTAGTTTCATATATTTGCCTTGCGCGAAATAATCTTAGAATGGGAAAAAAACAATATACTTATTCAGAGCAACATATTATACCGCTATTATTAAGGTTAAAATATCATTGAAAGAAGCCCAGAAGAATTTGCCACAATATGTTTTCTGTGGTGAAATATGACGACAATGAATTCGTTGGTGATTCTTTACCGCAACGTCGAAAGGACCAGGTAATTCATAATGCCGGTGAAAAAAGTGCAATCGATGATTTACTTTGCCACAGCAATATTTCATCTATGTTTTGTCGCCGAGTATCGAGGGTCGCCATTAATTCTCACGCGTACTTCCCCTATTCTCTCAATTCCTTTTCACTTCGCCCTGTTCTTCCGATTCATCCCCTTTTCTCACGACATGATTCAATTCTCACCTTCCGGAACAGAAGATACACGATTACGCGTCCAATCTCTTGCATACGACATAAGTGAGCAACCACACAATTACCAGTCGAAATCATCGACACATAAATCAAACCAATTTCGCGATAAATCGAACAACGGTCTCCTTATCGCGCAAATGTCGATACGTCGCGTCGTATCAATAACCGCCCGGAAATTCCGTACGCTATATAACCGTACGAACGCTGCATACAGTGTGTTGAGAAACTTGTACAACTGTTACGGATGGAGAATGTCTTTCTCCACGTAGAGAACGCGTCCTCGCGCACCTGAAACTTCTTCAAAAAACAGAAAACAGAAGTGTCTTTTAGCATAAACATTCCTTATCTGAAGCAGCGCTGGAGACACAGCTGCGATGGAACTGAGCTTCGTGAGAACATCCGATGAGCACCGCTTTTTAGAAATTTTAAACGAATTAATCCTTTCCCGCGTGCAAATGCATATGATAAAAGATAAACTCATGACCTACCCTACCATGAAATTGTCGGATTTTTATGACATATAAGTAGTCGAGAAATCATGTTTCTCGGACGAAACGTCATGAAAAGTCTCTTTGTAACTTTGTCTCTGTGTCGTATTCATGAAGAAGCACTATAGTGAGATCAGGCAGAAGTTGGAGCAAAAGTTAGCCCGCGCATTGCCAGTGCGCCAAACCCGAGCAACCAAACTATAAGGTAACGCACTAAGCTACAGCCATTTATTGGCTACGTACACGCTTGTAACAATCTTTTGATTACAACACACATATCTGTGTTCCTGGTACAAGTTCGAGTTTAATTATTTGAAACTCTAACATTTAAGAGAGCAATCCGCTCGAATCGTATTATTAATCAAAGTTACGATTTCTGTACTAATCTTTGCGGCGAATTCCTGATTTCGTTCCAGGCTCGTTCGCGCGTCTCAATATCCAAAAGAAGCCTTTCCAAGCTAGTGGTTTCCCGATTTCGCATCGGTTTCATCTACACAAACTGAACCCTTCTTGCAACTTCTTGCTTTTATGGCAGGTTCATCCGCAGGTGATCCCATCCTACAGGTACGCGTCAGGTGCATCCGCATACCTGCTAACACACTGCAAGCGTATTCCTTAAAAGTACATTCGCCAGCATCTGGCGCTACTCGAAGCCCAGCCTCGTAACACAACAAACGATATAAATTCAATTCCTCGCTCTTCTTCCTTCGAAAATACCATAGGGAAGTGGATTTTCATTTTTCATGAGACTGTTCTGTATTTAAACGTCACACTTCTTGGTCTCTCCGATGCTTCCTCTCGGGACATTTCATTTACCAGATTTACCAGCTTATTTCTTCTTGAGGTTTAAAGCTCTTGCTTTAAACATTTCTACTTTTTTGCGCTCGACTTCGCTACCTTTCAGCCCTTTTCTTCTTTCTTGCAATAACGCGATTCTTCCAACGTCGCGACGCTATTTTCCGGCTTCCCGTGTTTCATAGATATTACTCGAGAATATTACCTAATTTAAATATATTCAAATGTCCTTTTTCATAATTGATATTTTTTTATTCCTCTTCTATCGGTAGTTCAAAGCAAATGCAGTCATCGAATTCTTGTATCATGGTTTGTTATGACATTGTTTGACTATTTACGGAAATTCATATTTTCATGAGTCCACTTAAAGAAATGGAATCTTAGATGTTCCTATAACGCATACAATATAAACGTTCAATTTCGTGAGCCACTGTACAATATTTCATGCACAAATCACGAGACGATGCGTTCTAATTATCTAAAAGGTGTCATGTCCCAAACTTCCGGAGAAGCAAATACTGCACGAGTGGACTACGGATTATCACAGGAGCTTTGGAAAATATTCGCGTAGACGGCGCTCTTTTATTATGAGCCTCGCTGTCCTCTTGCTCGTCGCTTCGAGAGTTCGTTTACCGGAATTGTTTCCCACACCGTGCTTCGTCTACGGGTCGTTTTCATTTCGGACGACTTGCCCGTTTTCGCCTGGTATTTATTCCACGCGCGGAAATACATTTCTCAAAGTATTCGGAAGCGTGCACCGAATCGTCGACTTGCTTGTAAACGAAAAGGAGGAACAAAAATTCGCCAACAAAAGAGCAAGCGTCCCAATTTTTCTGCCTTTGCCACACTTTTGCAGCACGATGGCGTTCAAACGTTTTACTAGAAATAACGAAACCCTGCAAAAATGTATTCTGGTGTAGAACGTATCAGTTATTTGCGAATAAAAACCTGAAAAATTGAGGAAGAATGATGTCTTTCGACTCGATAATTCACAAGGACTAACTGGTTAACTATCGGAGTTAAGCAAAGTAAATCAGGTCGTGTTGTATAGTGGTTTCGGTCGAATTTTCGCGAAAGAATGACTCGTCAAAGAAAAAATTCGCTACGGCAGGGGAACGCCCCGAGATCCGACGCGAGTCATGCAAACTCGGTGGTGCAAGTAATCGGACTACCGAGCGTTAAAATTGTACACGGCGCTCTTTTATCATGGCAATCCGCGTGTCTCCGCTTTCCCCGTTATCTTCACCAAACCATCATCGTCGCCACTGGAAAGCGCAATGTTTTGGATGAACGCTTACCGAAATTGCTGCCTATTACATCTTTTTGTACCCTAGTCACGCATATTTCTTCCTCTGTTCCCTGTATCCGTGACCACCCCTCCTATTTTTTATCTTCTATTGTTCCTATCCCTCTATTACCTCGCTCGTTCACAACCCTTTTTTCTCTTTCGTTGTCCAGATCGTTTCTCTGTTTCTACCATATTCGCGATTACAGAAAAATCTCTAGGTCTGTTATAAATGCACTGTGAGTGTTTATTCAAGTACATATTTTTTTGGAGATCATAATGAATACTTTAATTTAATTAATTTGTATATTTTATGTGTTTTCCTATATTTGCGCATTTTTAACTTTCGCGTAAATGCGTAAACAGTTGCCAATTAAGAATGCTTTAACGAGATTTATGGGAAAATAAATACTTCAACGAAATAGAGGCTCTTTATCTGCATTTGGTATATTGTTACATATCCCAAAATCATAACTGGCCACTTTCACGCGTAATTGGGAATCTGATTAATAGCCCTTCTTGTCTCCCACCTGCAATCTCCGTTCTTGCTGTTGGATGAACGATCCTTGAACGCGGCCAGTTCGATCTAGTTGTAATCAAGCTACACTGAAGCGCTTTTGATTTCATTTATATGTTATTTCGAAACTTCTTTACTAATTATTCCTGATTATACATTGATCCTGAACTTTTAAACGATAATTTATAACCATAAAAGCAAAATTCATGAAGCTGCCCTAAGCTATTTCGCGAACATTCGTTTACAACTGTAAAAAGTCAACATTGAAACCATCAAAAATGACATCATGATCGTAAAACGGCGAAATACGTGTATTATGAACTGTGTCTCTAGCAGCAAAAAGTCTATAACCATTACACACGTACAGCCTAGTCTACTGTCTTTTATATAGAACCGTAAAAACATATTTGAAAACTACGTTCGTAATATCAGAGAACGATCACGTTGTTCGAATCCCTTTGACGATCCAAAGATCGTGGCGATAATC